>NC_135139.1:11818181-12121212 GCF_051014445.1 Colletes latitarsis | reverse complement strand
TAGGGATAATAGAATATTAAAATCGCAATAAAATATAAAGTTTAAAGTATCGAACGACGATATAATTCTATGTCTTTTCGAAACTATTTCGTGATATCCATAAACGTACTGACTCGATAAAATTATTATTTATTTATCTCTGTATTACGTAAGGAGATTAATAAATATTTTCTTAGTTATTTTTAAGCGTGAAAAATGCGTTAAAACGACGTCATCTTATTATGTTTGCATAACTCTATCATATCTTTTCGCATTTTTTAATCTGCTTCCTTCCTTTCATCTTTAAGCAAGAACGCTATATATTTATTTTTATAAACAAGCAGTATGTTTCACAATTTATATTATTATTTTCGAAATTTGATTTTTCAAAATTTTCCACACTCTCATTTTATTCCTTCCTCTGTCGAGAGAGTTTGTATTATTATAAAATTGTTATTAAGGATACGTTCAAATTTCAAGTAAAAACCCTGCATAATTTAATTATTGTCCTAAGTGTACACTTTCAGCAATGTCTGAAGTATAGTGAAATACTCGTGTGTATAATATTACAAACTTCAAAAGCGCTTGGTTCTTTGAAAGGATCTGTTATGAATTTTAAAGAATTTAATATTCTATGAATTATTTATATCACGCCTGAGAAATCGTATTTATAATACTGTTACTCGAATCCCCAAAGATAACGTGTCCAGGTTTGCAAAGAATTCAGTATAAATATTTGTTATTTGCTGCTTTTGCTAGCTATATTGTTGACGCTACATTTTAGTATGAAATTATTAATGCTTGCGTTAACTGTCCAAATGGTTTTCGAATTCATTTGCTTTAATGCACCAGAGTTTTTTGTTTCTAGAATTTACTTTTTGAATGCTTTTTTCCTGCATCTAAATTAATTTATCAATGCCATATTTATCGAGTAGAAATAACTTGACTTTCAAGTTGAATTTAAAAAGTTCCAAAAAACTGTGATACAACGTTAAACACGAATTCTTTTTACATTCATCTCTAACTAGAAAAATATTATCTATTTTGTTCGATTTCGATTCAACTATCGGCGAGAAACTAGATATAAAAAAAAACCGATAATTATCTTTTATGGTTGCATTTTATTAAAAAACTTGGAGGAAACGCATCGAAGGTTTTATCGCGAAAACATCGGATATAATTCAATTTTGGAAGCTCGATAGCTTACAGTCTCCAAAGCATAGATCAAAAGATTTAATATAAATGTCTCGATGCTAACAGGATTGTTCGATAATTGATGGTTGATGCTATATTAAAACTACATTCACGCAGTCAAAATTGCTCAAAATAACTGGAGAACGTTGTTTCGTCCAAACGATCGATCAATTGATTAATTACGACCACCATGTGACAACACAATAGAGAAGATTCAACGTTTTCCGCAGGTCGTTCATTTAACTGAAGTGGAGTATTAAACGCGGAGCGGAAGTAAATGGAGAGCCCCCAGGACAGAAGCTTGCGGATTACGATAGAACACAGGAAGTTAATAAACCGAATTTAGTGTTCGCCATTAGCGTGGCAGCCTTTTGTAGCATCTCGAATCCAATATCCGAGAGTGTCTGGCCTGGAGAAAGGATCGAAAATCGCGAAAAGCGTGAATGACGATTCAAAAAATATTTAATCCTCACACAGGATGTTTCATGAACATGTGCTATCTACTAAAAACAGTGAAAGAAGTTCACATAAACGTGTGTCCTATTTAATCTTGTTTCCAAGTTGTAGCCATTTCTGTACTATTTCTGTTGTTTGTAGGTGTACAATATTGACACAGGGAATTTTTAAATTTATATTAATTATATTTATTTTAAGTTAATGGTTTTGTATTGAAAATAGTTTCTCATTACTAGACCAACATTTATATTAGTTTATATTCGATATATTTTTGTATACGAAAATGTATTAATTTCTTATACAAGAAGCTATATGTATAGAGAATAGAGATAATTATCCAGGGTGTTCGGCCACCCCTGGGAAAAATTTTAATGGGAGATTCTAGAGGCCAAAATGAGACGAAAATCAAGAATATCAATTTGTTGATTGAGGCTTCGTTAAAAAGTTATCAAAAAATTAAAATAAACAATTTCAAATCATTCTGAAAAAATTATGTTTGGTTGCGGGGGTCAATTATAAGCATTTTTGGTGAATAGACATACACCCGAAATCTTACGCACTTTTGAGAAAAAAATTTGAATAGGTGCCCAAATTTTTCGACAAAAAAAAAAAAATTTCAAATCGTTCTAAAAAAAATATTTTTAGTTGCAGGAGTCGATTATAAACATTTTTAGTGAATAGACATACCCCCGAAATCCTGCGCATTTTCGAGAAAAAAATTTCTAAACAAAAATTTAATGTGAGGCCAGAAATACATGCCAATCTTTAAAACATCATAACTTCTGAACCGATTGGACGATTTTAATGTTTAAAAAAGCAAACTACGCGTATTTTGATGGAGAATATGTACAAATTGCAAAAATATTCGAAAAGTTGGTCCCTGATCTCGCAAAATGAGAAAAACCTCATAAAAATGATCCAATTTTCAAACAGTCATAACTCCTACAATTGTGAATATATTTCAGTGAAACTTTTTTCTGAAGTAGAGCTTATGGGTACCTACAAAAAAGTATTAGACAACTTTTCTGTAGGGCATCAAACAAAAATACTAAAAATGAAAAAGGAATTTTTAGGAAAAATCGACACGGGGTAGGTGCCTAAATTTTTCGGCGAAATTAAAAAATTTCAAATCGTTCTAAAAAAATTATTTTTGGTTTTAGGGGTCAATTACAATCATTTTTGGTCAATATACATGCCCTTGAAATCCTACGCACTTTTGAGAAAAAAATTCTTTATCAAAAATATACTGTGTGACCGGAAATGTTTCTATATCTTTTTAACGAAGCCTCAATCAACAAATTAGTATCCTTGATTTTTGTCTTATTTTGGCCTCTAGAATGTCCCACTAAAATTTTTCTCGGGGGTGGCCAAACACCCTGCATATCTTTGTTCTCTTCTGTTCTATGGCAAATAGATTTGCTCGACCATGGTTTTCTAAGTTACGAACCAAAGGCAACTACAATACCTATTGTAAATTCTGAATTTGTCAATATGTAGTCTGACGTGTTTTTTTTTTAAATATGAAATTCCGTTTGATCGCTGTCACGAGTTCGGATAATCGAGAACGTCAAACTCGAACTCGTTGGGTGATATTTATTAAACGTAACAATTTTCCAGAACATTAGTCATGGTTGATAATGCGCGCATCGCTGTGGGAGGGCCGGCGTGAATTCGAGTTACGCGAAATGACAAGCTTAATGTTGGATTTTCGGGGTCATTCATTATCGATGAATGCAGCCATGCACTTGTACCCGGTGAAGCGGTTTTCGAAACGAATCGAATTCTAATATCCGCTTACCATTAATGAAACAATTGTCACAGCACGATAATGTAATACTGTTGAGCAAATTCTTAAAAAATAGCGCACAAATAAATTATATTTTCTAGAATATATATTCCAAATTCTTTTGTGATTGTGATTGACGAAGAGGAAATACAAATTCGCCATTTTTAATACTCTTTTGTACAAGGTCCTTTAACGGGGAAAGAATATAGTCTGAGATTTTTTGTACATTTTCAGCCATCTGCAAAGTCTTCCATAAGATTTTCGCTCACAAAATCACCCTTTGAAACGATTTTATCGTTAACAGCGACCGATACTTTTGATCCATTACTCCCATATAATTATTCTATGCATAAATATTTCTAACGAATAACAAATATTCCTATCAGTCTGACGATAAATTCCACGAATTCTCTTAAAAATATTTCATACCCCGAAATGTACTTCGATATCCCAGGAACGCTCTTAATGCTAAATTCCAAGGATATCGTCCGAAACCTTAACTCTGAAACGTGCCAGAGCTTACGGATGATCGGGATGCTACCCTTTACTAATGGAAATTATTTACTCACGATTAATATGCTCGGTGGTAGCGTGCCTGGCGGCCCCGACGAATAGCGCGAGGACTAAAATGCCGGCAAGAGGGACCATGCTGTTCCGGTCTCACGGTGAGGCTGTGTCGGAGGACAATGAAAAAGTGTCGCAGCACCGACGGTATCGCGGCTTCTTTATACGTCCGTTGGTTTACGATCGCGTCTTTCTCGTCGTTCAGTCTCGTTCTTTGTCTCGCCTTCCACCACCCCCGCGAAACACGAAACCCGCCTTTCGGAGGCGCGAACTTCCCATCCGACATTCATGACCATCGATACGATTGACGCAGCTCGCGCCGGAAACGCGATAATGCGAGTACAAAGCCACGACGGTGGCCCCGATGCCGTCTACGTTCAAGGTGATTTCTTCGCGTTTAATACGCCTAACCGCGTGTGCCTTCACGGCTGCTCTCGGTCAAGGGCCAAGGGACAGATACACATCGATTACGACGCTCGGGTTCATGATTCTGTCGCGTTCGTCAAGGATGCACGCAATGTCGCGCTTATGATATATCGTCGGCTACGCTGCGATATATTATTGGACGATGTTGCACAACAGTGCTACCTCGAACGCTGATGGCAGAAATTCGTCGTCGTCATCTGGCACGGTGCAGTGGGGCAAGAAATTCGACTAGGGCGGGGGCGCAACTAAAAATTAACATGGAACGCGTCACGACTCCCGACACTTTACGAAAGTTTAGCGGAGAAGTCGGGGAAAAAGTTTTTGCAATTGCAACAAAATTCAATATTTGACTCGACTTTAGATACCCCCAGTGGCACAGTGAATTTTATAAGTCGTGATTAGAAAATGCAAAGTGATCGAATCTTGATAAAATAGCAAAGTAGAACGAGATTACGGTTTTTAGGTAATTTAGATGGCAGGTTTAGGTAGACTCCCAATATACATAATTTTAAACAAGTATTGTGCAAAAAAGATATCTTTTTTTTGCATGAAATATAGTTAGTCGGTACACTAACAAAAGAGTTCTTAAATCTTTGTGAAAATAGCGTCCTTAATTGCTTATATTTTTCTTCTTTGATATTTATTTATTGTTACTTAGAAACTATTGTTAGTTCCAGCTATAATACTACAGTCAATCTACAGAGTGACATGTATCGCTTATCCTAATTAAATATTGTTCCCATTCTTAAATTTCAGTTGAAATTATTTCATTTAAATTATTTATTAATGGAAGCGTCTTGCATGCATTTAATTTTCCCAAAGGTTTCCTTCGAGTCATCGTTTATATTCAACAAGTACAAAATTTAATCACTATAAATAAAAATAATTTAATTAATTTTTGTCAGAGATTGTTTCTATATCTTAAAGGGTGGTTTTTTAAAAATTTATAACCCACTGTTTCTATATTTGAATGCCCCATTGTTCGGACGTTCCATTATCGGCATTTCCATCATCGTAATTTAATGGATCTTCGATTATCTGTACTAATTAGAGAATAGAATGTTCGAATAATCAATTTTGTTCAGATAATTGAACAATAGGATTTTCATTTTAAGAAAACTTTAGACACATCTTTCTTAATTTCCATCATTTTTCCTTTTTCTTTTCGAGCCTCTCGCTTATCGACTAATTCTTTTTAAAATCATTAGTCTGATGAAATTATTACAATATTTATTCGTAATTGGAACGGTTAATTCCCTGTTACGATAACTGGAATAATTTAGAAACTAAACGTGCGTGTATGTGCCATTATTTCTGAAGAGGTAAAATCATTACCTTCGTTTGCGAGTAATTACCGATCGGTTCAATTGGATTGGTTATGATTAATATCGAATTTAATTGTACGCATTACGAAAACTATATCACGTGAATTTGAAAATTACGACTCATCTGTTACGTTGCAACACGAGTTGGTATTTGCGTAACCGTGGCAAGAAATGGTTCCCAATTTTCCCATGTTCTAACGATGAGATTGTATCTGCTAATGTTGCATCGTTCTACACCGAAACACGCGCGGTCAACAGCTTCCTGTTCCCGATTATCCTGACCACCTGTCACAGTGATTATTTGTAGGCACATAATCCGATTGCCGTTTGTCGATGATAACAACGTCGTGGAGAACGTATGCGTGGGCGCGAAACACGATTACGGGACACGAAGGGCTTTAATTGCTGTGTCATAATAATCGAGAGCGAGCTTTTTGTCACGTTTACCGTGTTGCTATTTCCGAAATCTTTCCAAAATAATGTATTCGTATCTGAATGTTCATCTAAAAGGGCGAAACGTAATTGGACTGTCTTATCTTAAAGTGACCCTATTTCATGAAAACACAGCGTAACGAGATTATACAATAATAACTTTCCGGGCGTATTAGAAAATAAGTTACGTTACGTAGAGTGTTTCGTAAACTGTATTCAACGCACAAGAATAAAAGAGTAATTATTTATTCCGATTGTAGAAGATGGAATGTACATTATTAAAATAAAGAAAACGTATGTAAGTTGGAAATATGATCACATAGGAAAAATTCATATAGGGACTTTATAAATTTTGTATTGGTATGTTGCAATCAAAGTTAAACGTATGTGAACTTTTGAAATATATTAATTTTTTACATAAAAATAGTAATTATTATTACGGTTAATTAAAGGAACGACTTACATATATTTAAAAAGGTTGCTGCAGTTTATGGACCAGAAAAAAGCAATTTTATCTGAATAAGTGTATTTTACATTTGGTACAAGAAATGCGGGTATTCTCGTTACACTTTTTATATTTGCATCGGTGGGGGTAGTTCTTTTGATCTATAGGGAGGAAATGATGATGTAATCGAGTCTTTATTCTGACAGAGACTTTCTGCAGCTGGTGTTTCTTAATTTTCTTTGGAATTTGCAATTATATCCGTGAAGAGACGTCTTCGCATTTTTCGTGGTTAATAGTATTATGCGTTTACTCAGTATTAACAAAATTGGAGAAAAAAATTACTTGAAAAAAATACACTCAGTTTGAAATAAGAGTTACGAAGTAGATATTTTATTTGATATGAATCATACAGTGTGTCTCAGTATCGATGGTACAACTGAGAAGGGGTGGTCCTACAGGACCCCTAGGGGATGGAAAAAACAAATTGAAAGTCAAGAGTAAAATTTGTTTATACGAGACTTCCTTTTCGAAATAATTGTGTTATTAAATACGAGTTACTTTAGTATGTCTGCCCACTGCTCACTGTTTCGATCCGACAGTCAACGTGTCAAAGGACAGTGACCCGGACTCTCGATTTCTATGAGACCCCAGCTAGATTCAGTTATGCCCCCGAAGGATGGGGGTCCCCTATCTTGGGTCTAAAACAGTGAATCTCGTTTTGTTTTTCCATCGACCCCATCCAGATTCTCCTGCGCTTGAAACCCATGAAAACGTCCCTGTCTGTAGCCCTAAACATTCGCCCTTGTTAAAAACGAGAAGACTCGGTGTTCGACGATGAGGAAGCCTCGCGGATTCGGTGCGTGTGCGGTCACGCGTGCACGTGCATATGCCAGCAACACGCCACAGGGAATATGAAAGCGAGAGTTGCTCGACTGTGTTACTCCATCCACGTTCCGTTGAACTTGACCTACTCTTTGTCTCGCCGTATACCTCGGCATCTCTCGCGCCCACGAATCGCCGCGTCCTTTCCATTTCTGCTTACCTTCGTCGCGAGCAGCCGTTCGAGTTACCTGCGCCCGTCAGGCACAATCACGAAATATTCCTGCAGTCGCCTAACCGGGTCAAGTTCGTCTGTAGACGCCGAAGATCAGTCGACGCCGCGCTCCTCACGGACGCGGAACTGATAACGGGCCGCGTCTTCTTTGCAGTCGATTTACAAAGCCCCTATTGCTTTTCCCCCCTCCCAACGTCCGTTTGTCTACCGATAGCGTAATTGCGAATCGTCGGTGAAAATTCATTTTTCGATCTGAAGTCGATCAAATAGTTTTATTGGGTCCCTTGTTTTCGTAATTGCAATTACGAGTTTAAGCGTTTCATTTTTGTTTTATTATCGTTAAAAATTGTTCGAAAGTCGTTGTAAGATAAGATACATATTTGTAGGGGGATGGAGAAGATAGTTTAGCGACAGTTCCAACACGCGCCGCCAGAGGGAGATTTTGAGTATGTATGTATCTTTCTCGCTAGTGCTCGATCGATCAACTTATTCTTATATATACACTCCTCGATTGACCATTGAATGGTATGGTATCTAAGGCAAGCTTAGGACAGTCTATAAAGGTATTTGCAAGAGTCAAATATGAATCCAAAAATTCTGGAGATTATTTTTAGATGGAAGAGAACAATTGCAAATAATAATTGTCGTAAATGGTCTCGGGGTTTATTCCGTTTCTTAAAAATAGAGTCCACTCTCCATTACAGTATATTAGTTGTCATCGTTGATGTTTCGAGCCTATTGATAGGGAGAATCTCCCTGTATATTTGATTGGAGTCCTATATTATTCCAGGGATTAGAACTCGAAAATTGTATTTGATAATTGAAACTTCATTAAAGGTTTATATGTATAGTATATAATGTAGTAATTCAGTAATATAGTAAATTAGAAATCATCCAGTAGTTTCTATTAAATAGATAATTTATATTATTGATCGAGGCATTTAAACAGTTACACGCCTTGTTTGTGATTGGATAATCTGTAATTATTCCGAGCAACGCAGATAACAGTTTGTAGCACCTTCAATTTCATACCTTGAATGTGAGCATGTATTGGTTGAGGTCGAAGTCTTTTCTAGAGGTTATCAGCGTTAAATAATAGAAGGCCGGATAAATATTTGAACGATTTATAACGTTAGCCTGACATTGGTCGCTCTTTCGTACCACGAGGTGAGGTCGAAGGCCTTGTCTCCGGACCAGGAGTGACTGACATCGCGAGGTCGGCTAAAATTTAGTTTGGTGCACTTGAGATAAGGGACCTTGACGGGCCACGGATATCTAGAATCGTCGATTGGACTCCACGAAACATTCTTTTCTCTACTCTATCTACACGATAAAAGATTCTTTAACTCAGTAGACTCCATCGTTTTTTAAACCACTGCGAAAAATAGTTAAATTAAGCGTGCAATTTAATTGTGTTAAATATTTTTGTCCCATTTTTCTGTTAATATAATACAGGTACCTCGCATTTTTTTGGAAGATTTCTAAATTAATTGAAATGTCTAATCAAAACTAATAATAATAAATACATTTTTCTCAGCGAGTTTCATTGAAGTAGAATTACAATTAGTTCATAAATTGAAACATTCTTCTATTGTTCAATCACCTTATTCGGTATATTTATAATTTCTGTCACGACTTCTCCGACGAATTCTGCCATAAATCTTGCAAAGTTACGTATATCTAATTTTTAAAATTCTTGACAGTTTTTTACCAGCAAAAAGTCTGCCCTCGAAAATTCTTTAAAATAACAAAATGCAATTATAATTGCCTCCGAATTAAAATTGCATTAGAAAGTAGCCAGCGTGAAGGCGAAGTTTTATCGCGCAAAATCTCGCTGGTTCCGACAAGTATCAAGCATTTTTGCCGGAGACTCAATGGGAATTTAAATGGTTCGAAACTTTTCGCGGCGCAGTTTGTGCGATTTCCGGCGCAATTTACTGGAACAAAGTTACGAAACGAGTCGAGCCTCCGGTTTCGCGAATTTTTCGCCTTTTCGCGGGCATTTTCCGTGCGATCTGACCGCCGGAAATTTCGCTTCACCTATATAGACGGTTCGATTCTGTTACGGAACACGGGAAAATCTTGGTACGAAGTCCACCCTGTAGCCCCGAAACTGCGGAAAAACGTCGATGGTTCAGCCTTGCGGCGAGAATTGAATTGTAAAAGTCGAAAGTCTGAGCGGTTCATAGAAAGTATCAATGGTGTGCATAGAGTGTCGCGAATCGGGTTAGGTCGGCGAACGAGAAGTGGCGAGTAAAACTTGTCTAGCTAGGCGTGAGGAGAGCCGGCCAATCACAGGCCGATTCACGGAAAAGAAAATTGAATTTCATTCGAGGTTGACTGTAGAATGACGTCGTAATGTCGGATCTTGATGTGTTTATCTATATTTGTCCACTCGAGTCGCTCTAACTTTCCTAAAATCGGCTTAAGTCTTGGACTTTCGATCGCATCTGTGCGGAACGAAAAGGGTTTGAAACTTCTGGGGTAGGTAGTATTCGTAGAATGGATCAGGAAGATCTTAATGAACATAGGTCGAAGAATTAATATTCACAAGATTTTGGTGAAAACTGTTTTGGTAAATCGAAACCCACATCAGAGAACATCATCTGTTGCATGAGAAAATGTTCCAAACATAAGTTTTAGCATTAGATTTTTAATCGAGATTTCAAGATTGAGTAGAAAACGTTTGTTTCGTTAGAATAACAGTATTTTTTTCGTATTTAAAGTACTTTCGTTTTTAGTAACTTTGCCCTACAATTATTCGTTATAGGTAGCAATATTTGTACATAAAATATAATTTTTATTTTTTATAATTCTATTCGGTAGTAGTTAAAACCAAGAGTGAGTAATTGGATTATGAAAATATAAATACGAGGATCTAATTTCAGTGTGAAATTGCAGTATACTTTGCCATCTGATCTGTTATGGCGCTATGAGAGAAGTGTTGTAGACTCGTGGAGATTAAAACAAAAGAGTAAAACTTACAAGTCCCCGCCGCATTACGTATGAAATGAGAAGTCAAAGTGGTGGAAGCACGTACTTAAGTGGGGGGAAAGAGCCACATGCGAGCGGCCAGGTGGCCGTCCCTGTTCTAGACAAAAGTATGTATGTAAAAGGTCAAAGGTTGAAAAGTTAAAAAGAAAGACCTAAATTATAACCACAAAGTAGCGAGATAAATTAATTTTAGCGCGGCCGCGTCGTAATGAGGTCCGCGCAACAGGGTGGAAGTTAGGTACTCGTAGACTATTATTTACACAAAAAAGACTTTATTCGGTGCAACTCAATTATTCATACTCCTGCGACGTGATTTTAAATCCCTGAAATGTTTTATTCCATGGTAATTTCCTCAAAATAATCTGTCGAATATTGAACAAACTGGAATGCATTAGACATGGGCCAATACTATTTCTTCCAAAACAAGTTCGTTTTCGTTTACTTTTGTTTATCTCATTTTATTTTACTTTATTTCTCTGTTTGTTTCGCGATTCTCTTTATAGTTTCTGATACACCAGAAATTAAAATTTAAGATGTCCGATATTACAAACAACATTATCACGTAGTTTCTTTTTTTCAATTTATAAAATGACGTTTTTAATATTCTGAGTTATACTTATACACCTTTAATCTCAGAAGCATCTTTTATTGGCTATATTTATGGATACCATAATTTCTATTCGTATCTTCTTTGTTTTGACAGAATATTTTCCCGTCGAGTTGACTCGCGGGGAATGCAAAAGGATAACAAAACAAGTTCAATGTAAAGCTCGGAGCTATACGTCGTATTAATCGCGGTTCGAAACTGCAGGCTTTCTGTAATTACGTTACACGCGTATCCATTTCATTTCATCGTCAGTTCGTAAACGTAAAATGTATTATCGTCTAATTATAAGTTTCCATTAACTCCGAGGAAGTACGTGAGAGCTATGCTAACGGGGTTCGTAAGCGGCATACCGCGACTCTGACGAAATAACAAGGCTTCGCTGTGCCTGTGATACCATTATCAATAAAATCAGTTTAATATATAATGCCATTGTCACCGGCCGCGGACGCCAGCTCATCGATTACATTCTATTTTGTAATTATTCGTAAAAGGATTCGATTAAATTTCCGTGTTTTCCTTCTACGCTTTTATTTTTTCTAATTCATATTGATCCACCATAAACGAGTGACTATTTGCGTAGGATAGCAGAGATAAAAATGCACTCTTGTTTTTATATCTCGTTACGAAAGCAAATTGTTTTGGTGATTATTTAAAAAACGCATTACTGATTTCGATATGATTAAAATACGTTATTATAGACATTACCTTGAGCATCTATTTCCTGTACATCTGTTTGGCGTTAATTTTTCCAATCAAAGACTATCACAGATTCGAAACCCAAAGTCTCTTTTTTACAACCATCTCTTCAAAAATTGATGCACAATTTTTTTCGCCATTTTATTTTATTTTGAACGTGGTGAAAACAAAATTTATTACGATCAAAATACGCGTTCAAGTTCTAAATTATGTGAACTATATAATACGAATAAACATTCAATAAATATTCGACAAAATAAAATAAATTAAAATTCCACAACAATTTAAGCGAATTAAGTCCCCGATTACGTATTTCGATATTATTGAAATCAGAAGTGAAACTGTTTTCTAAATAATTGCATTGTTTTCATTTGTCTATTTTTTGATTCTTAACAAAATCCTCGCGTTTAATCGCGACTATCACGCGGCAAATTAATATTGGGCGACTGTTCGAAGTACCAATGGCGAATATTAGTGATTACTCCGCGAGTGTAGTTACACCGTCTCCAATGGACGACGTAGTAATTTGGACGAAATGTGGCTTGATTGCGCTACGTACGATATTCTGTTTCATCTTGAAACGATCGTAGATTGACCGTGTTGCTCGAAGTCCTTTCGAGTACCTTGTATCGTGGGATTTGGTGACAATTACTTGAGTTTTAAACGTGATTGGCTCTTTTAAATAATTTCTGGGTGGAAGAAGAACAACACTTTCTCCGTAAAACGCAGCCGCTAATTAAAAAAGGCCAAATTGTAGAATTGACGTAGTTTTATAGTTGTATTTTACCATTCACACTTAACTGACACCTCACGATTGTCTCGTTACATTTCTGTCTTGAAATGTTTTAGTCTTTTACATTCTTAATAACAAGTCAATTCGAAAGTCAATTTTAGGTACAAAAATCTTTTTCTTTTATATTACAAATAATATATTTAAGAAGTACGAGAGGTTATTCGAGTGAACTGTACACACATGGTGGACAGTTGTTGGCTTTAATTCTGGTCGCCGTCTTGGTCGACAGTGCACAACGAGCCTAAAAATGTAAAAGTCGTATTCAAGTCCGATAACATTGGCTCGACATGGAAAGAACTCTTGGAAATTTTTATCACACACTGTACTATAATATAAAATGTTAATGTAGGAGCTGAGAATATATAAAATATCTTGTTACGAATACTCCCTATATAAAACTTTGAACATATTTAATGGTGTCTATTCCTGTACCTTGCTAAATTATTCGATGTTTCTTTCATCGTTAATGTACTAGCTTCCTGAGATATCGTACCTATTTTAATATTACAGAATCGGAATACATGGATATTTTCTAAAGTAGTGGCATAGATTCAATAATAAAATTACCAAAATGGAAAAATTACAGGATAGAATAATCGTAGAATATTTAGCTGATTTTAATTTTATTATTTCGCATACCAGTACAATGTTTCTGATCGAATTTTCGAGTCATCGTATTTGTAAATTTCTCATTTATTAATGTCGTTAATTTTACAAGCTGGTATAATTGTTAATTAAAAAGCAAAACCTCTAAAATTACAAAGCTATGGGAACTTTGAAATATTTCAATTTTTTTGCAGATCAAAAATTACTGAGGATATGTTTGTTCGCATTGCAAAGCTCCTCTGAAGTTTCTAGGCTGTATCATTTTAAACACAATATTCAATAATTACATTTTCATTCTTGCATAGCAATAGAGAAACTATATCTAGATTATTTCTGTGTTACTCGTTTCTATAGTTTCATGAATTAAGTTAATATCTCTTGAACGAAGTCTAGGGAAATATTTTTCTTTTGTTCGAGGTCCTAAATTCACATTTCAAGTTTAGCCATTTAACCCGGAAGCACCATGTAGATTAATATTATGTTTATACCTTGAACCGAGCCTTCTATGTTAGTTTAAATTATGTAATCCATGGTTCGACTAGAACGAACGTTTTCTCAACGAGCATGCACAATCTAAATTATAGTTTTGCGTTATCTTTAATGTCATTTCGTCTGAAATATCCACTGTGTCTTATTAAAAATTTAGTCTATTTAATTTTAAATATACACTGTATTAATTTAAGAATTTACTTCGTGCCAGAAACTTTCTCTCTATTTAGTCTTAAATATATACAGTGTCAATTAAAGTGTGTACTGTCATAAACCATAAATCTATCCCCTGGGTTTTTATGGAGAGGCGACTCCCATCACCCAGAAAAATGACAAACGATTCGAACGTTGCGATATGAATGTACGGACACGCTCAGACGAACGTGTTCGTCGAAAAATCGAGTTTCATGCGTTGTTGGTTACAATTTATTCATTGATTTCGACCGGCTGGTGCCCAAAAGGGACGCAAGAATTTTTTAACAAGCGCTCCGAGAGAAAGAGATCGAAAGCTTTTCGATAGTCAGCTTGCGGATTTGGGCTTTTGTCGGTCCACGCGTACGATGGTCACGTGCTCGCGATTACCCAGATACGCATGGATATTTTGCCCGAACGCCAGTTTATCTTCGCCAACAATGCGAGGAGCATTTAAAAAAGCGGCTTTCCGTGGGAGAGGACTAGTCGGCCTGTAAATTAAAATTGATGCCATCTTTCCTTTCCCGTTCCTCTTTCTGTTCGTCCGTTTACGCCGCCCGGAAAACCGGTCCATTTTCGACCAGGATTCCACCTCCGTGCTCAGGGAAAACACGTTTCTTTTTTTCTTGTTACAAGCTCGCGGTTGACCGAGAAAAAAATTTCCTCCGGGGCTGAAAAACTCGCGCAACAACTAATTTAATTTACCCTCCTGACGTCTGGCGTGTTGTCCGATTAATTCGCCCGTCGGATTCGTCTATTGGAAATCTTTAAACGCGGCCCACTTGCACGTTGCACGATTAACCGATCGAAACTTGTGAACGGATCTTCTTTTTACTCCTCTGTTAAATAACAAATGTTTCGGGGCTATCACGGTTCCTCGAAGGCATAGGGAACTGTATATGAATCTAAAAGTCTCGTTTAACACTAAATCTACCGACCGGTCAAATGATCGTTTTTAAAATTTCGTTTAGAATTTCTAACACACAATATTATGCCATTTAACTTCACAGCTTTTCTTATAGTATACGTGCAATGAATTTTATAATATTCACTTCTATTCTTATTGTTTGTTTTCTGAGAAAAATATTTAGTCTGTCATCTGATCGGTTAAATGATTTATATTTTTTTGTAGAAAAACTGGACAAAATTTGGTACCAAATTTTGGTTAGTTCCCGATGTAAATAGGAAATATATGTATAACAAAAATGAAAGGAGAGAATCTTCGGTTTCCACTGTCTTGGAACAATCTAACAACGCGTATTAAAAATAGTTAAACTTTAGACGCGTGCAGTTCCGAAACTACTAGTGTTTTATTAATTATTGAGCCACTGTCAGCGGCGGTAAACCTTCCTTTTTAAAGTGGTTTTTGGTTTCTGTCGATCCGACCTTTCGTTTTCGAGATATCGCAAGTTATGTAAAAGGGTATTTTTTTTAATTCGACCGTCTCACTGTACGGCTCGCGCATAATAGTCTATTCACGCGCATTAAAAATAGTAAAAGTTTAGACGCGTGCAGTTTCGAAACTACTAGTGTTTTATTAATTATTGAGCCACTGTTAGCGGCGGTAAACCTTCCTCTTTAAAGTGGTTTTTGGTTTTTGTCGATCCGACTTTTCGTTTTCGAGATATCGTAAGTTATGTAAAAGGGTATTTTTCTTAATTTGACTATCTCTGTCTCCGTCTGACGCATCGCGTCGTACCTCCTTGTCGCGCGTGAGTCGAGACAGTCACGTGACCAGGAAGTCGTAGTATTTCCAAGAATTTACTACGCACTGTTTACTTTTGTTGCGCGCGCGAGTTCATTGATCTCAATGAACGTAGGCAAACGCTTCGGACGCTCGTATCTCCGAAACTAGCCACCGCATCGACTTGAAACTAAAATCGCTATATCTCCGGAACTAATAAAGCTATCGACTCGTACAAACGCTCGTTTTAAAGGGCATTTCATCCTCTATCCAATGACTATACTAGCTACTATAATTTTTGCTTTCTTCTATGTTTGTTTTCATATTTACTTTGACGCTATGTACCCAAAGTAGTTTCAGCACTTCCTATTGATCATACAACTGATGTGCGATAAAACTGGATCATAAATTATTTATTTAATTGAAAATGAATTTAAATTTGTATACAGGGTGTTTGCATAATTACTATACCATAGTTTCGTAAACAATTGACTACGGCATCGACTTGAAAGATTGTTTGTTTTTAAGAGCGTTTTATCTTCTATCCTATGAAAATTACTAATTTACTAATGCACGTTTAGAGTAAAGGTATTGAATATTTTTGTACAGGTTCTTAGAATTCAATGCTTTAAGAAAAAATATGCGACATAGAAGAAAAGGATATCTTACGAATAAATTTCAAAACACAACTTTCTATACATATAATGCAAAAATTAGAAGTACGTTACTTCGTAAAAAAGAAAAAGAGAGACTGGTCATTTGACCGCTTGTAGTAGGTTTAGTGTTAAGGTATTACATGACGCAATGTACCCCGAGGAAGGGAAACTTTTGCTTACGTAATTCTTTAAATACATATATGTAGAGTAACTTTAATATTCGGACGCTTTTCATTTCTCACTTTGTCGCTTTATAATTTTGTCTGTAATTTAGAATAAAACAATTGAAGTATATATTATATGAAAACGTTGAGTCCAATTTACAAAAAAATGAAGTATATCTCATTTACAATGTTTTTTATCGTATGAATTTTAAACGATACTTAATTTTAACATTGCTTTAATATTTCCAACATTTTTTGCAACCCTTAATTAACGAACTTTTGTAGAGAAACAGTATTTCGATATTTTGGCGAATGAAAAAATATTCCAAATATTCCACTGCTTTAGCATTTCCTTTGAAGTTATCGTCGCTTTTTTCATTTGTCGAGTTAATTTATACCATACATTTTGTACAGGAGTTATATAAAAGTTCTGAACAATTGTACAATGTGGGCTTTATTTGGATTTACTGTTATTTTCGTTGCACTTTTATTTAAAAGGTTTCGATAGTTATTATTGTTCATAGTGTTCGAAGAATCTTTCAAGTCATCTGTAAACATCGTTAAAAGCTATCTAAGTTTCCAAACAAATTCGCTAATCGTGATATTATCGACCTAGGTGACGTTCTTTGTCGAAATGAGCTACACTTGCACACGTGCATAATCGTTTCACGCGATACTGTGACTCGCGACTGAATCATTGCATACGAATGATAATGTGACATTGGCGCGGCGGTGCGATTACGACTTCAGCGTCGTCGAGATAAATTGCCAACCTGGTTTCGCATCGACCTAGTCCTCCTGCCCTGGAAAGACGTATTATCATTGTCGACGCCGCGTTATCGACGCGAGAGCCAATGATGAAAGGGGACCGTGAAAATGCATACTTGATCATCATCATGCGCAATGTGTTTCCCGATCACATTGCCCTAGTAATTTATTACACTTTCTAGATGCCTGTATGCGTTTGTTCCAGTCGTATCTTTTATTCGTAGACCCATAAGTGATTAAAACTGGCAGACGAGTGTCAACATTACGATGTGGAATTATTAACCGTTAGAAGCAAAATAAACGTGACTATAAAAATGATTTCAACAATATTTTATTACTATTTCATCGGTTACCAACTATTATTTTTTATTTTAATTTATTTTAAAATTTTATTCGTTGTTCGTACTCTTTAATTGTTAAGTAGAGCTGTTTTTTCAATTATCGATTTGCTAACTTAAGCATTTCTTTCTATTAACTGTTTAACGAACACGATATAGTTCTCTTTCTAGGATAGTTCTATATTCAGTTTCTTACAAACAGAGTTTTCGGAATCATAGACACAGTGAAATTACCTTTTCTAAAAATAACTATGTGTGAAAGTATATAGTGTCACCAATTTTAACTTTTTTTTCTCGCAAAAAATTTTAAAATATCACCGAAACACGTAGAAATAAACCTTGTAAATTTTATTGCAAAAGACGTTATAGTTTATTCGCAAAAAATTCCCCAAGAAAGTCTAAAAAAATGCACTTCACACTAGAAGACTCTCTTAACTGTCGCAAAACCGATCGCGTGAACTTCTCGTTTAGTTTAGGCAGAGTGTAGATCTGGCACTGGCGTGGCGATAGGAAATAATTTAATAATCGAACGAGAACCGGTCACGATTCTGGTAGAATCGTCGAACAGCGCCATTAAATTCCATAAGGCAAAGAATCCCATCGCGTAACGGCCCCGGGTTGCGCGACATAACGCGCAAGCTGAAGAAACGGATATCGAACACTCTCGCTGGCACGGAATTCAAAAGGAATTCATTCACGCTTGTTGGTCTCTATCGAATCGTGCTATTCCGTCAATTCGAACGGGAAGTCTCTTTGTGCGGCTGTTCATTGTTCGGCCGTCGAAGCGTCGAAGCGGCCGGCGTCGTTTCGGCCCCGCGTCACGTGAAAACGAGTTGCATAAAAGGAGCTCTGGGAACTTTACGATCCCGCTGATAATTTTAACGAGAAACAAATAAATAAATCAACAGACTCTCGTAAGCGTTTCGTAGCGGCCGGCCGCGAGGATTTATGTCCTTTCCTTTAGTTCGAGCTTCTTGAACGGGCAGGATCGCCGAACCACCTCACGATGGTCTGTAAACCGGTTATTCGTGACCGAAATTAGAAACAGCTTCATATCGGTGTTCGTTAAGACGAATTTATGAACTAGATTATGGAAAGAAATTTATGGGAACGGATCGAGAAGTACTCTTTAAAATCTACAATAATAATATAGAATTCAGCGAAAAGCACAGTGGCTGGATCCATTATAAATACTATATTTTCGGTATTATACTGTTAAGTTTAAAAATTTTACGAAACATCGTTTAATTTGTAGTAATTCTGGTATTTTGTTCTTTTGCCATTTGCTTTGTACTCTGGATTATTTTGTGTAATTCATTGATATTTTTACGTCCATTCAAAGCATCTCGATAGGATTTAAATCCGTACTTTATTTTTAAAAAATTGGTTTCTCGCGAGCACCGATCAATTTGTCCTTTCGCAGGAATTAATTTGTCAGGGAATGAAAAATTGCTACCAAGAGTAACCGACTTCCGGTGCATTTATAGACATTGTCAGTGGTCCGTTCATAAATTCGCGAACGCCGAGTCGGTCGAATGGAAAAGCTTTGCGTCTTATCTTCCGACGTATACGAAAGCTTATCTAGTGGAATTATAGGCGGGGGTTGAAGCCGATCGGTAGATCCCTCCGACGATCGGATCGGATCTCGTTGCTCGCGATTGATCCCTCTCGGGCCCGGAGGAACGTTATCGATACGAATTCAGCGGGAGGAAACGAAGCAGAACGTCGAAACGACGTCTTTCGTAAACGTTGCCACGCATCGAACTTCGACGCTTTCTTTGTTCTACGTTCGCCATGGCGAATCTGCTTTCGGAAGGTGAAATTTAGAAGCCTTTCTGTTAACTTCGACTTTCTGTGGCAGAACAGTCTAGTTCACCCTTCTTAAGGGCACGCCGCTCTTTAAACATATAGATTCGAGGGGGATAGGATGATTAATAACTCCCAACTTATCCTCAATTATATCAGGGTGCTCCCAGGTTACGTAGCCTAACTTGAAATATGAATTTAGGGCTCTCAAATTGGTATACAAGATTTATAGATTTTAATCTGTAAATGTAAATTATTCGTAAATTAGCTGCTGTGTGAAAAGGATTCGGACAGAAATTGAATTGGTTTCGAGGGGGGAGTAATTTAATTAGTTTTTTTTTTAGATATTTTGTGCATTGTTTGAATCCTTCAAAATGAGAAGGATTTCAACTATTTACGTTTGCAAAAATTGTTCTTACTATCAAACAATGAGTATCCAGTTATATTTCTTACCATCTTTGTAATTTCATTTCGTGTTAAGGATCAACACAATTACTTCGCACTAATTCGATCATTTTAAATATCTTTGACACTAGAATTACCAAAATGGTCAAAATTAATTCATAGTTTGTAATAAAAATTATACAAAATTTACTCGACCGAATTTTTGCAAATTGACTGTGTTCTTTTTACGAGAGAATGAATAAACATTTATTTCCATTGTTTTATACATTGCTTCAAGTATCTATCGTTTTAACTTCTAGTGTTAAAAATAGAATATTTTTCTATCATTATGAAGTAATAGTTGAGGTAAAGATCACTCAAATGATCTACGATAATAGGATCGTTATTAAGCACGTGAATCGTAGAAATGTATGGGAATGGGTGCAATTATGAAACAACTACGATAGAGAGATTAGCGGAGAGAATTGATCGAAGTTGATGGGCACCGTTTCGTGCATTTGTTAAAATTAATTTTGTGTAACGTTTGGAAATTGCCCTTTCAAACTGCGATGGTTGAATGCGCGTCACGCACACGTGGAGTGTAATAAATGCGGTGGTTTCGTTGCGACCGTATAACATTTATTGCGAACGAATAAAGCACCGGCACGCGAGATTTCTCAGTTTCAACGTTGCGTTTGCCTTCGTCGGCGTCGGAAAATCGAATCGAAATTAAACGAACCCGGTAATAGCTAAATGGGACGAGGACAGAGGAGCCAGGCGCTATTTCTCTTCCATTTCTACGGATATTTTTTTCTCTGTCCTCGCTTTTACCTTTCGTCTACCGCCCTTTTGTTATCCTTTTCCTTTCCGTCTCGCTTCTTCGTTTCTGCTTCTCCTTTACCGACTCTCTCGTTCATCTCTTTTAGTGCAACGTGCGCATACCTTCCATTATGGAAACTTTCCACCAATTTTGTCCGGCCATTCGTGTATTTACGAGTAATAGCGACTGCAAAGCCTACTGGTCAATATACACGGTGACCTGGAGCTGACACGTTGCCCCCGGGTCGAATCGTAATGCTCTTTTGCGATAGAATTGCTACACGTACAGGGAGTTTCTCTACCAACGTCACTTTTGATGATTAAAATTCGTCCGGACGTTGGTCAAATTATCGTTGCTCGAAATATCCCGTTCGAATATGGGGTATAGTTATTTATTTATAGTCGGGGAACTAGGATGTGCAGGTGAATAAATTACAGCAGGACCTCGATTAACCGGCTTAAACCGGGGATAAATAGCTCGGATAATTCGAAGCCGCGGAAGGAAATAATTTGAAACGCATTTTTCGTGGAAAATAAATTTTTTTATCGTCATTCAATACGTTCTCTATACATAAACCAAACCAAATGTTTTTCATTTTTTTAGTTTCGATTTTATAAATACTTTACAATAGCAACCTTTTAACGTTGATTTTTGTTTTAACAGGTAGATAATATTGCTCCAAATATTAAAGGGTTCTAAACTAATATAGGATTTAACAAAGAGAATTGTATTTGGAACAAATGTACAAACGATGTAATTATACAAACGAATTTAAAACACACCAAGCACATAATCTTTTTACATGAATTAATAATTAGCAACACAAATTAATATTATATAAGAATCACGTCTGTTCTTTACAACCACTCGTTTTGTTCTTCCTGTTTCGCTGTCCCTTAAAAAAATTCTAATGGGAGATTCTGGAGATCAAAATAAGACGAAAATCAAGAATACCAATTTGTTGATGGAGGCTTCGTTAAAAAGTTATTAACGTTTAAAGTTCCACCTGTAGAACGACAATCTGTGAACAGTTGCGTACACGCGATAGTGGTTCTCACTCAGAAAACTATAGAGCTGTCGATGAGTCAGTAAGTAGAGTTTCTCTTAGAGAACCACTATCGCATACACGCATCTGTACGCAGATTGCCGTTCTACAGGCGGAACTTTAAACGTTACTAACTTTTTAACGA
This sequence comes from Colletes latitarsis, assembly GCF_051014445.1. NCBI lineage: Eukaryota > Metazoa > Arthropoda > Insecta > Hymenoptera > Colletidae > Colletes > Colletes latitarsis. The sequence goes on along the minus strand of NC_135139.1, from coordinate 12,099,364 downwards.
AGTCTCAATCAACAAATTGGCATTCTTGATTTTCGTTTTATTTTGATCCCCAGAATCTCCCATTAAAATTTTTCCCATGGGGTGATCGAACACTCTGTATAAATTCACGCGAACGCGAAGCTTGAGATCCGTCCACAGAAACGATCCAGCAGACGACGACGGTTAAAAATATTTCCGCATCTTACGATAACGTGCACGAACAAATAAAAATCCTTTGGCGATTTTCGAAACGCCTCGTTGAAGCGCATCGGTGCGCGTAGAGTGCAGTCGCTCTTTGTCCCCGGGAGATATCATTTCCCTTGTACCGTCCGAGTAAATTGGCAAAGTTTCCACGTTTTAACGCTCACAACTTACCGTTCCAACGTCGCCAGGTATAATTTGATATCCCGAGCGACACGGTTCAACCTCCTCTCGTCCTCCATCGCCTTCGTCAGAGGCGGAGGCTATTTTCACGGGACGATCTCAGTAAGCGGAGGTCCTTCGCGGATTTCACGAGACGAGTCTGGAGAATGGACGAATTAACATTTAAAGCGCGATTTTACCCCGTCGCGTCTCTCCAGGTCTTCCGTTCTCCTCGCGTGCGCGCGCGTTTCCTTCGCGACGGCGTCCTTACCCTCTCCTCACCCCTCAGGCGTCGCGACGCTCGGCTAACCGGCGGTAATGCATAGACCGGAAACTGTCCTCGATGGCTGCCGGTACGCGAAGAATAGAGATTTCCCTGATTAGAGAAGCTGATCGCTAACGCTTCCTGGAAGGAAACTAACGGAACGTTCGTAATCGTAATCGGTAGGAAACGAGCAGTTCACGCGACACGAACGTTTAGCAGCTGGGGACGTTTAAGGAATTCCGAGGACGAACGATTCCGCGATGCAAACCAACGTTGCATCAACTTGCTCTGAAAATAAACACGCGATTAGGTCACCAGGGGGAAACGACCATTGCTGAGTTTTTTTTTTACAATACAGGGTGTTCGGCCACCCCCGAGGAAAAATTTTAATGAGGGATGTTAGAGGCCAAAATAAGACGAAAATCAAGAATACTAATTTGTTGATGGAGGCTTCGTTAAAAAGTTATTAACGTTTAAAGTTCCGCACGTACTGAATTTTTTGCAAGGAAGTGGGTAGGATTTCGGGGGTATGTCTATTGACCAAAAATGCTTGTAATTGACCCCCGCAACTGAAAATAATTTTTTTAGAACGATTTGAAAAATTTTTTTTTCGTCGAAAAATTTAGGTACCTACCACCCTCTGTCGATTTTCCTTAAAAATTCCTTTTTCATTTTTAGTAATTTTATTTGACGCCCTACAGAAAAGTTGTCTAATACTTTCTTGTAGGTATCCATGAGCACTACTTCAGAAAAAAGTTTCATTGAAATATATTCGCTATAGTAGGAATTATGGACGTTTGAAAATTGGACCATTTTTATGTGGTTTTTCTCATTTTGCGGGGTCGAGGACCAACTTTTCGGATATTTTTATGATTTGTACATATTCTACATTAAAATGCGCGTAGTTTGCTTTTTTAAACATTAAAATCGTCCCATCCGTTCAAAAGTTATGACGTTTTAAAGATTCGCACGAAATTTCGGGGTAACATTTCTGGCCAGAAATGATATTTTTGGCGAGGAATTTTTTTCTCGAAAGTGGTTAGGATTTCGAGGGTATGTCTATTGACCAAAAACGATTGTAATTGCACCCTGTAACTAAATATAATTTTTTTAGTATGATTTGAAATTTTTTAATTTCGTCGAAAAATTTCAGTACCTACTCGAATTTTTTTCTCGAAAGTGGGTAGGATTTCAGGGGTATGTGTAATGACCAAAAATGATTGTAATTCACCCCCGCAACGAAAAATAATTTTTCCAGAACGATTTGCAATTTTTGAATTTAATTGTTAATAACTTTTTAATGAGGCCTGAGTCAAGAAATTGATATTCTTGATTTTCGTCTTATTTTGGCCTCTAGAATCTCCCATTAAAATTTTTCCCAGGGGTGGCCGAACACCCTGTATAAAACAAGTTATATTATTAAGAACAGTATCGAAGAGATCAATGGTATATTTGTAACTTTGGAAGTTAAATTATGAATGTCAGATCCGATCCTCACCAATTTTAATGATATTTTGCAGGCTTCTAGAGTCAGAAGTTGTAGCTGTTGATGGCCAGTTAGTTACGACTAAAATAACTGTTAAGTTTGGAGAAATTGTATAGTCAAATATATTCTAGTAATTAGATCATTTAACTTTAAAATTATATTGGTGTAGTGGCTGGAGTGGGGAGCTTTTTAAAATTCTTTCTTTCATTAATCGTATTGTATCGCATTACTTTTCAATACCTGATTAAAAATATTCAATAATTTTGATACTTTCATTATTTCTTTTTAATTTGTTTTATCCGATTGTCTTTACCAGACATTTCCAAATATTCATAAAGATCGACATATTATTATAAATTACGTTCTTCGTTACTCCTTTTCAAATTCAAATTAAATAATAAGAACGGTATCGCATTGTTAGCAAATTCTTCGAAACGTATTTATCAGAAATTGTTTCGAAATCCTCGTCGATCAACAGCTATGGACTCGTAATTTTGCACAAAAGATGCTCGTCCGCACGTATTGTACGTTACAACGAGAGAAATGTATTTTTATTAAAATTCATAGGGCTAATTAACTTTCGAACATCCGGCGTATTCGTTCGTTTCCAATGGGTTATTACATTTATTTCTTTTTTTTGGAGTTCTTTGTTGAAGAACAAAACATTTGCGAATCGAGAAGCAGTAATTGGAGCATACGAACAATCCCTTCAATTTAAAAACGAATTTATTTAACGTGATATATTTCGTTTAATATATCATACTATTTTTCTCAGCATTTCATAATTACCTTTAAACTAATTCCAGCAGAATTTCTCTCGATTTCTTTGTGTATTACTGGTTTCTGTATAATTTTACATGGTGTATAATGGTAGTTTTCGAGCGTAAAATATTCAAAGCCACAAAATATGCGGTACAAAATTTTACACTACTGAATTTCTCGCGTTCGAGAACACGCGAAAATCGTTATATTAACCCCTTGACGTACGATTTAATGTAATTCGTCAAATGTATACTATTTAATTTTGTTTTAATTAGTTCGTACAAGGAACGACCACGAAAAAGAATAGATTTGTTTTACGAATATCTCGTGAATGTAAAAATGTGTTGATCTTAATATACAGGGTGTCCCGTAACTGGTGGTACAAGCGAGTAGGGGATGATTCTACGTGAAAAATTGAATCGAAAATATAGAATAAAATTTTTTCATATGACTGTTTATTTTCGAAAAAAATAAATCAATAAGACTTGATGACAAATTAGTAGCCTCACAATTGTTTTTGACATTAAAAACTTGCCACGAGTCAGACTCGTCATTGTACGGCAAAGGGTTAATGTTGACTCGTCCATCGGTGCATATACGATAAAACATACGCCCACGACTCTTTCCTTTCGACGTTTTCAAAGATCGCGTATTCTCCGTTTCTACGAAACGTACCCGTAAATTTATTTCCGACGATTTACATCGGCCGATTGGCAGATAGGCACGTACAGCCGAGATTCGGTGTATTTTCTTAACAGATTAAAATCTCTTTCCCGGTAAAATTATATTCGGGATTCTCGACGTCGAGTCAGCACGTTTCCTTAGGTCTAGCTTTAATCTTGGCTAGGGAGGAAGTCGATCCTCCTAATACATAATGGATCCCTAAGGCCTAAGGGCGAAGGTTCGTCCAATCGGATTAATGGCGTCGGCAGCACTTTTCCCCGGCTAAATAATGCTACCCGGTATTCGATGCATGCCAGTCCCTCGTTCGTCCTGCCGTTTCCCTTCGAGCGTAGACGGAACCATAGACGATCCTTGAACAAGTACACATCCAGCAGCAATATCTTGGATTGCGCGTGATCGGTTATCTCGCGACGACAGCTCTGGAAAATACACGTACTTCGTTTGGAACCTCTATTTGTACATTGAGTTATCGCGCGTTCTCCCGCGTCGCTATCATACTCCCCGTTCTACGCCACTTCCGCTTCCTTCTTCTTCTTCTTCTTCCTCTTCTTTTTCTTTTTCCACTCGACCGTTCTTAGATAAAATCTTGCAATTTATTTCCTATTTTCCGGCATAACTCTCGAAGTCGTCAACAGAGAAGTTTGTTCCGCGGTCCGTTATCCGAGCAACGGACGTTTCATTGTGAGACGCTGAATCGCGAGCGATTTGTGTTCGAAGGAACAGAGTCGAGTGAACCCTACGCGCTGGCGAAACGTTCGTCGTCGTCTCTTTTGTCCTTTATCTCGTCCGCGTTTCCAGTTGCTCTTATTCAGCTTCGCCAGCCTATTATCGTGGCCAGAAAAGGAGAAGGCGATACGGACGGATGAGAGGACCCAGGGGACGTCTCATCGGGTCCCGGAAACAAGTAACTACCTATTTTCGTAACAATATTACTAACATTTATCTCGTCCAACCCCCTCTGGTTTCGCACTTTCGTGGAAAATCAAGTTCATCCCACGGCAGACAATTAACAAGGGGCGGGGGGATCTTCAACGTACCCTATTTCACCGAGGGCTGTGGAGGAACCGTATAACGCCTACGCGAAGCCAGTAAATTACTCTTAACTTCTCCGAGGGTAAAAATTACGGAGTTGTAAGACCAGTAACCGTGGTGGGCTTAAAATGGCCCCGCGCCATTTCCACCTCGTCCCCGCGAGGAACCATAATTCTCGCGCTATCTGCACGAAGACTGCTCTCCTTGGCTGGTCCTGGGCTCGGGGCTCGCGGGAATCGCTCGTCATTTATTTATTTTCTCGCGTCTTGCGAGACGGGGTCGCTGGAATTCGCGAAAAATAGACTCGGGCACGCGTGTCCTGGATGGGAATCCACGATCGATTTCGCGAACTCAATTATTTCGAGAGAGTGGCACGGAGCGCAGTTTGTCCACGAAATAAATTACAGAAAATTGTACAGAGCGAGTTTAAACTGCGGAGAAAGCTGTAGCAATTGTCTAAACGAAGATACGAGAAAGCTAAATGGTGTAATGGGGATCCATCTTACGATACAGCGTAATTGTGCCCCCTAGAAATAAATTAAGACAATCGTTTTCATCGTCGATCGTTTTATTTTTATTTCTGCAACATCTATTTTATATGTTCAATCAGATTAAGTAAATAGAACTAGTATTCTTTTACTGGAAAAATTATTTCAATTTAAAAAGTACCCTATTAAAGTCACTATTAAAAGTCGAAACGATGCATTCTCTTAGTTATCTTAACACGATGACCTAAAATTCAAGTTACGAAAAATAATATCTTATTTCAAGATCACATTTTTGCAAAATAAATTGGTATAATCTCCTTCGTCCACCATACTGTGCTCTTCAATTACCATTTGTTTTGATCTCTGTAAAATTCACTTCATGATTAAAAATTCAAGAACTTTGATATTTTTTGAAGGTCTGAAAATTGCACATTCAAGACATTTTATTTTTTTATTTTATTAGAAAATTCTGATATTACATTTTGGCCCTCCAAATATTCGTTTTATAAGTCTTTATTAAAAAACAATCACTACACTACATCCCCCTATGAGATCAAACAACTTCTGCCCGAAATATTCTTTCCTTTCTTTAAAGATAAACGAGTTATCTGGGTGACCTATCTTAACTGTCCCACTCTGTATATCGTATCCTGTATTTATATTTCTTATCTTATATAAAATAACACTCTCGCCTTACCCTATCTTACTTCCTACGGAATAGCTTATCCTACTTGTCTTAAATATCCTTTAGTTTAATTTAACTCTATACTTATTATTCCTTTTCCGTTCTTATCCTTTCCACCCTCCTCGACCATACCATTATTTTCCCCAATCTTATCTTACTATTCTTTGTCTTGTTACACTCTTCCATGGAACGTTCCAACGTACAAACACAGCACGGTTCATAATTACATATTACACACACTCTCTAATCTTCGTTCAACCAATATCTGCCACCTCTTCGAGTTACCCACCCCTCACTCGAACTAATTTCTGTTCTCCATCCCTACATCCATTCTCAAATACTTTGCTAACTTTCCAACCCTAATAAAACTTATAGGACCTATTATCTTATCTTTGAATTTTATTATACTGCATCACTGTTGTGTTATCTAAATTTCTTTATTCTAAGATTTCTCATTAATAATTTTTGGCTCCAATGTTCTTCAATTTTGGTGAATGCAATTTTTTAATTCTTCGATAATATGAAATTGTTTTCTCTGAGATCTTACAATTAGTAGGTATGCCTAACAATTTTCTATGATATTCGAATCTAGTGATTCTGTTCATAATTTTTTTCCATGGTCCACTACGTCTTCTACGAGATTACAAATCAGTTGCAATTTAAAAAATAGAGCAATTTTCTTTCTTCTTTGTAACTGCTCAATCTTACTCCACGACCTATCGTCGATAATCTTACAAAATTTCGATACTGAAACACACACGGTGCTAACACAGTATTAAATATTATATCATACGAACAGTTCCACAACTTGGCATTTACGGAACCACTATGGTTTATGTTTTCAACTGTACGTTAAGTCAACGAACACAATGGCATGTAATATGAGAACTGTTATTATTCAACGGCACGAAAATTAATAACATTACACGTTGCGCTATCCTTTTGTCGTAGCATGTAAAATAATTTTAGCGCACTGTATTATATATCGTGCAATCTTCTGTAGAATATTTTATGTAAAACGAAACGTCAGAGTGTCATTCGATGAATCTGGTATCGTTTTGGTGTCTCGTAAAGGATTCAGGGAAATCAACATTTCATGCAACGAGTTCTCCCCTCGGAACCATGCGACCTTTCTCTCGGACCGCTTCTTAATGCAACGTGTAATAAAATGTTTATTCAGGATAGCAATTTTAAGTGGTTTACTCTGTATAAACTGTTTGCTAAGAACAAAAGGAATGTTTAAACTCGAGGTATTAGTAGGATGTTGAGCTGTTAAACTCAATGTGCTTGGTAGTAGACAGTCGCTATTAAGAGATTAGCTAGTTGATTGTTTATAGTAGTTTTTTCGAAATACGAAAAATTAATCGTATTCTATACTTTCCGATTTTTCTACGTTTCAGAGAGTACGAAGTGTCTTCGTTCTTCAATTCTTTAATTTTAATTAGATTTAATATTTCAGGGAAGTATTTTTTTATTCGTATCGAAGTTTGAAAAATATGGAATCGAAACGACACATTAAAAATTTTGCATAGAGTATCTTACGAGACATACAACAAATTGCTAATTCTCACAAGAGTAATTGGATAAGTTAAAATTTGTTTATTTAGCATTGTTTTCTATTAAGGGAGTTTGTAAAAATGCAATTTGTCCAATGTCATAAAATGTAATTTGTTCGCTCAATATTAAAAAATATAATTACACCTAAATTTCTCAAAATTTAAAGATTCAAAGAAATAAAGAAAGAGAAATAAAAAGTTTCGTTTTGTTTCGGGGGAAACCCTCCAAAAAGCGTGAAAACCACCGTTTCAAGCACCTGTGGGGTTTGCCATTCAATTTCCTCTCGGTAGATCGACAAATTAATTGTATTTTTACGAACGAGAGTTGCTCTCTTCGGGAATAAGTTAATTCTTGAGGTGCTCTTTGATGTCTGTCGGGGTTATTAATGGAGGGTGGGTTTGTGCAGAGGGTGATTCTCATTGGCATCGGAGAAATCGATCGCGAACGGGTCCCTTCGTTGTTATATCAAGTTCAAAAGCTTCTTCAACGCCAGCGATCTTCTTTGGCTTCTTGAAATTTCGCGAACAAGCGAAGGTGAAAAGGCTGTTTCTTGACTACTTTGCGGAACAACGACTTCGTCTGTGCCTCGCGCGACGAAAGGAGCTGGCGAATGCGAGTTTCCGACGTTCTTTCTTTTCGGGCTTGCTTTTCTTCGCCGGGGAAACCTTGTTGCGTTTAAGCAAAGAAATGTACGGTTGCGTAACAGCGAGTATTTCACAGCCACTTCACGTGACTCTATTAGCATGTTCGCAACAGCGTACCGGGTCTCGTTACTTTTATTACTCCCGTCGTTGGTCGGTTTTATTCTTCATTTTCGTGAGTTTTCTTGGTCGCTAGGAACAATCTTCCGGCGAACGAGGTAGTTACCTTTATTGATATGAACGTTTAAACGTACGCCTGCCTTCCGAGCACCGACCACGTTTTTAGGCTTAAATCATTTTTTCGTTGGCCTAACTGTTCTTAGGTGATCCTATGAAAATGGGTGACCAAAATGTACGAGACGATTTTAAAACATATACAATGAAAAGAGACTACTTTATTTTTCTTTCTATAAAACATAAAGGAAACGTGGAAGTCGGTAAAATGATTCAAAGTGTCCATTTTTAATCTCGATAGTTCCTTCCGATCGTAGAATTTATTTTAGAGCTCCGGCAAAATGTTTTTCTTTAAACATATCCATGTAGAAAAAAATTGTACAGGTTTGACGCAAATAAAAAAAATATACAACGTGATGGATGTTCGAATATAGATGTCAGTCAATGTACGAGTATTTGACACTGTAATCAAAAATATAATAACCGTTTTATTAACATTTGTTCTGTTACGAACGTTGTCGCTTGTTTGCAATTTTATTGGGTTGCCATGCACGAAATAATAATTATAGTGTCACCAATAACAATCAATTTGTAGTATATTGTTCGCTAGAAATGAAAAACAATATGCTTTTATTGAACTATTAAACGAACGAACGAATAACTAGATTAAATGAAGTTATTGTTAAAATTAGGTGCACTTACCTTACTTCGTTTTCAAGAGGTTCGTGACTTGTATTAGTTACACGTTCCCTTCGTTGCTTATTAAGCTGTAGCCATTCGACGAAACGTCGGAAGAAAGACGTTAAAGTAAGAAGCAATGAATAACAGTGGGGTTCTTAAATGCCACGTTCGAAGCATCGACAAGAACGATTACAGAGAAAATGACTGAGAAACCGAGTACTACAGCCGAAGGGAGCTGCGTGATTTCTTTGTGAAAGCAATTTGTCTACTTTTCGTTCCCCTTCCGTCTGCACACGGTAAAATAAAGACTGCAACATTGATTTTCTATTATTTTAAAGACACAATTTGCATGGTCGAAAGAAACTTGAACGCAAAATGATTTTGCGTTAACAATCTATGGATTTCAAATCACTTTTGCATACGTGAAACGGTCCGCTGCACTTTAATTATGTAGCTTTAATTAAATTTATTATAATGGAATATTGTTTCTTCTTTTTCTTTTTTTGTTTAATAAGTAACGTTGATTTTAAAGCTTCATATTTTACACAATGGAAAAAACGCAAAAGTATTCTGTTTTAGCGAGAATTCGTAGTATTGTACATTTAAGACAACTTAGATAATAGGTCTAGGCAGTCGAAAAATCGATTTTTTAAATTATATTTTTCGAAAGAATAATCTTTCTTGAGTTTGGCTTTTTAATGTTCTTTTTATCATAAAAAAATAAGTGAAAACGTGGTTTTTTCCGAGCAAGATGAGGCTGATGCAATTTTTAGAACATCGTACTGCGCTGCCAGAAGCCATTAAACGACGTATGAATTAATAACCGAATTTCAAATTTTTTAGAAGTTTAAAAGTGATCTTTTCAGTTTCCTATTATATTTTCACTTTACAGCCATAGCTTAAATTAGGATTTTCGAATTTAATTTCGAACCGAACTTTCAATGAATTTTTTAAAAACTCTATTTTCCGTGAAAGTACTGAAACAGCTTCTATTTTTTCACTGAAAAATGGTACCATGTTACAATAATATTCTAATTTCTCTTTTACAGATTTTAAGAATAACTATGTCTAAGAAAACTACGATATCTTTATTTATAAAATTCGCTATTATACCTATGAGTGAAGAAAATTTTTCTTTTTTGCCTAAACTTGCATTCATTTTCTTGCAATTAATTTTCGGAGAAGACTGCCTAGCACCATTCAAAATACCGCGATATTTTTAGGATGATTTAATAAACTATCCTGCAATGTTTTATTAAAATTGACACGCGAAACTCATCAAGTAATTTTCGAAGTAATTTTAAATTCGAGACATGGTAAAAGCTGTAAGGAGTAAAATGACAATCGATAAATGAGCTTGATTACACGTGAATATTGTAAATATCATTTATTGGACTTTTAGGCGTCATGGGGTACAACGATTACATCACGTTGCTTATTTGTAACACCTAAGCAATTCGACAAAGTAAACGAAACAAAACGGAGACGTCTGATCTATCGTGTAGACTAAATGATACATCAAAGGATTACCAGGTAATTTCGTCTCGTGTCTATGAGCAATACCGACCTCCGGTGCAAATTAGGCGAACGGTCGAACGAAGCTACGCATCGCAGCCGGTACGCGTTAGAAAAATTAGGAACCACCGCGTTGTTCACGAAACTTTGACGCAACGATATTCATACCCGAAGGAACTGGAACGATCGAAACGAGACGCTACGATTATATTAATTAATTCATGGAGGACAACGATGGACACGCTTTTCGCGATTATTCTATTCATCTGTTTTCCCTCCGTTACGAATACAGCCACCGTCAAATATTAAATTCTTTCAGGACGTTCGTCGTCGGGAGGGGGATGCGTAGAGCGGCGTTATTGTAACGATCCTCGTTGAAACGTTCGAACAGAAAAGCCTCTTCTTCGCCTTTCTCGTTCCTCGAAGAGCGAAATTAACGATAATCAATACACGACATCCGGAGAAGGCGAATGAGAACTTATGGCTAAATAAAACTTTATAAAAATATATCAACGAATAATAAATATATCTCTAACAGCGTCACTGTATAATTCGTCATACATAGCCCTCGGTGTAACGATAGCCTATGCACTTACAATCACTATATACACGCTATTTAGTACTACTTACCTAAAATAATATACAACAATGTACTTTTTAATCTTCCTATTTTCTTTCGGGAATACTTTTTTTTTTGTATCTTTACTCGTCTCTCTTTTTTCCTCTTTGGTGTCGCTACGCCGTGACACACGTGGCGTTTGTTTGTTTGTTTTTTTCTTTTTATCACCCATCTTATTAAGTTCGTTCTTTCCGTTTCTCTGTCCAACAGAGAACGGTTTTCGTTTGTCTCGCAACGCCCCGTCGGTTCAGCGAAACTCGAATGAAAAATTGGTCTCCTGTTCGGCGCACACCGGCTCCACGGGCTTCTACCGTCGCAGCACGTCGTCGTTACCTTACAAATAAACTATACAAATATTTACACGTGCCCCGCGTAACGCCATTACTCTCTCTCTCTCGCGACTTACCCACGCTCGAACAGCCACGGAAATGTTGTTCGAACGTCGAAGGCACGCCAGTCAGTTCGCAAACCCTTCTCGCATCGCGCAACGATCCATCTTCCGCGACCAACAGCCGCGATTTCCGCCGACCCGAGGCAAAGGGAAAGACAATTCGCGGTACACTCGGATAAAAAGTCGCCCCCGCGGTACGTCCGGTTCTTCGTGAATAAAGGCTGCCAATAACGAAACTGAACGCAGATACCGAAGTAAACAAACATGCACGGTCGCTACCTCGATTCGATCATCTATGCTTATCGTCGTCTATGCGCTAGAAAAAAAACCCCTAGGACGAGAGTATCCAAAAGATCTCGCGACGAGATCCACGATCAGGGAACGTCGAGGCCGGATTATCGTCGACAAAAGGCTCCGGTCGCGTTTAAGTTCGACGTCCTAGAGTAATATTCGTTTCTGTCGTATAGTTTTCTTTCTTTCTTTTTTTTTTGTTTTACTCTTTTGGCTTCTTTTATATATTATTTACAATCGTCGAGATTTCGGAAATACTGACGGAACTACATTCCTCCCACCTCAACCCTCTCCACCGTGACGCATTTGGGAAGCTGACTGCGTTCGATCCTCTTGTTCGTTCCGTGAAAGAGCGTTCGTCGAGCAAGCTGTAGCCTCGGTCCTCAGCGACGGTGATTCTGCAGGATGATCAGAGCCAGACAAAGCGACAGGCAAGCGAGGCTCGCTGACCGGAAGTGAGCGTGACTATACTCGGAGGCTCGTGTCACGTTCAACAGAACGGAAGCGTCCGTGATCCCTTCCGACGAGCGTACCAGCAGCAACCATTCGCCGGCGTGCGACCATTGGATCGTGTCGAAGCTCAGGACCGCCCTGTAACAGGACTCCGTGCCGCCGTCCTGGAAGAGTAAACAGGAAAACGTGGGTCATTGACAAACTCGATAATCGTCGATAGACTGGGGATGTTTATGTACGCGCGGTATGCGAGCAACACGCATCGATTTTCTGGTTTTTTCGACGAGAGCCATTAAACCTTTGCATCGACAACTAGGTGCCGATGTACCCTTTTCTATATTTCATTTAACACGTTCACTGCTAGATCAAAACCGTGTAATATTCTGCAAAAGTACAATTTTGATTTTAGACCATTGTAAGCTACATAACCCAAAATTTGTTTCAGTTTAGTGGGCAGTGAAAGTTATGTAAATACACATTTTGATGTATTTTAATTCAAAAATTCATTCTGTATACTTTTCTTATTACCCAATTCGTTCTTTTCATATTTTAATATTGTTAGTAAAATTTTTAAAAAATATCGGAGTTCTCATATTTGCAAAGACTTACGAGTAATTAACGTGTAATATTGTCTCACTAAGTAAATATCATATCATCTAATTAAAATGTGCAAAAACATATTCTATTTAACTGGTGCATGCAAAGTATGACGAAACAAATTTCAGTCGAAATTCCACTTTTCTGTCTGCATTATGAGAATTCATAAAATATTTTCCAACCTTTTAATCAACCCTTTTTATTTTGAACTCTCTAAAGTAAAATTTCTCCGTTATATCGTGCCACGTTATTAAAAAATGCGATTCTTTTTTGTTACCGTCCACACTTGATTAACTTTATTTATATAGTAATTAAAATGAAATATGTTATTTGTTTGCTCAAGCGTTTTTTGTTTCCCAAATGTGTAAGGTTTCTCGAGTAAATTTGTGTCGACAGAGACGTTCAATTCGTACCAGTTAATTTCAGTGTGTTTTAATAATTATTATTGATAATGCTTTCTATATAAATAAATTTTCTCAAGTTCTTCTTTTTATCGTATCCATGAAAAATGTTCCATTATACTTTGTTGGTTATTTCAAAAGTATGATACAATGGAACTTCGGTACTCCTTCTGTGCTGTCTGTGGGATTGGCTTTCGGAAACTTGGATCGAAGTTAAGGGGACAAAACTTTAGATTGCATTACAAAAATTCAAGTGGTATTGATTTCAGTTCTTTCGATCTAACGTACGTTCTGAAGTAAATCCAATTCTGTATCTCGAGGGAAAACTATGTCAAACCTAAATGTTTGAAATTTAAAATTCACTTATCAAGTCAAAAAAATAATGATTTTTACAATCATTCGTATACAAAGCATATTCTGTTTTCTTAGAATCCATTTTTATGGATAATCTGATATGATAAAGATGACCATAAATCAATGATTATAACTAACTACATTGTTTTTACTCGATAATTTGTTTTGGTCAAATGTATTTTGGTGTCCTCGAAACAAATGAAAATTACGTATTCGATCGTGTCGTGTACACGAAGTAAATTTGTTAGTCATCAAAGTTGAAAGACGTCCCTAAAAATAAATATCAAATACAATAATAAATATACGATCGTATAAAAAGTATTAATGTCGTAGAGACAGCGTCGAACTTAGGTCTTTAAACTCATTTAAACATAGTTCGAACTGATTTTGGAATTTAATGCTTTAAAGCGACAGATTCCCGTTCGGAAGCTGTTCGACTTGCCAGGAATGTTTTTATCTCGTAATGCTCATTAACTCTCTACTCGATAACGTCGATTCGACTGTCTCTCTTATCTACTGCGATTCCGCTTAGGTTCTTACGTTTAAACTTTCGCGTGAAACTGAAAACTTCTTGCGTCGTCCTATGTTCCCGCTTCAATTGTCCGTATCACTCCTGATTTCCATCAGTTTTTATCCTCCAACTAGTCTTTTATTACTCACTCATTCTTTCTCAGAACTGTCTTCTATTTCTACTTTAACTTTCTTAAACGTTCGGGATAATTTTAAACCAGTCTAGTTCCAAACCAGTGATTTTATAATCGACGACATCAGTGAACTTAAAAATTACTGTACCAATTATAATAACAACAATGGGGGGGGGGGAGGACTGTTGGTTGATGTTGCAGTAAATGTTCTATTAAATTATTATTATACATTGTGTTAATGTGTATACATATAACCTCTATCGAAATTATACAGTGACAGTGGACTAATGGATCTAAGAAAATGTTTTACGGAAGAATTGCACTATATTGACGTTGATTACTTGAAACAAAAATTATTCTTATAACGCACTGTACAACGAAATAGATATTCCAAAAAATATTTATTCTCTAGTAATGATCGTTATTTTTATTTTATGCGAATACTTTCATCAGAGGTTCTTGGGCTTAATAATGGGAAAAAAGAATCCAGAAAATAAATTCTTTTGATCAATGGGGGATTCGAGATATTATAACAGAAAATACAATATATTCTGAAGCTAATGAAAAAGAAAAGCGAAATGCCAATGCATATTGTTAAATATAAAGAGAATGAAGAAAGGGGTAAAGGTGCGACAAGGATGAGAAATGGGAAAGAATCGCGAATGGAAAAGACAAGGAGTTAAGGGAAGAAGAGAGGCGCGTCGGAAAAACTGAGAAACAGCAAGGGTGAAACGCGAAGTTAAATGGAGCAAGAAACTACGACTCCTTGCATGCGAAAAATTCGCGAAACTTTCGACGACGTCTGCTCCGAATTGTGAGACGAAATATCACCGGAAAGAGCAACATCGAACAGTGCTGGGCTCGATTCAATTACGCAAACGTAATTCTTCCATGGATGTGTATTAAGGTATTCGGGGTTTAGAATTTAGAATAGCCTTTAAAATTACGAAATTCGATGGTTTATTCGACGATCATAGGAAAGAGGAGACGTTATTCGGAAGAATTCAACGGAAATTGCTGGGAAATTCAAGTAAGCGAAAACAGGATAAGACGTGGAAATTTGCCTTCGTTACTTTTATTTGTCTTTTGTCGGTGTCTTTACACAAGGCGATTCGAAAGTGGTGTCTGAAAATTTACAGGTATATTTCGCGTACCTATCCGCCGAGAAATAGTTTTAATAAATGCGGATCCGCAAACTTTTCCAGTTTAAAATACATTCAATTTACGTTATTGCGTTAGTTCATAGTAATAGTTCCGGTTGATTTTTCATTGTATTGCATATATTGTTTACGAACTTCTACGTTTCGTGACAATGAGTATTTAGAGAAAGTCAAATAGTTATATCTTGGAGTCAGAATTCTGAAAATCAATGTTTATTGAAGCATATAATTTCTTTTAAATTTTTTACTTGTGTAGAATACTCCAGTGATTAAATTTTATAGAGTAAAATAGTCTTCAAACATGGAATTTAGATGACGCAATTAATATCTCTTACAGATGTTTCGAGAATTTTCAGGCGATGATGATACACGCAATTGCAGGTGTAGTTCTTGTTCGAAAAGAAAACCCTTTCGTACGAATAAGTAATTTCATGTTTAAACGCAAACGTCGAAATTGAAACGTTTTACGAGCAAGGTGGAATTTGTCAGAAGAAATTTACTGTTTGTTATGACTGAAGTACTGGTTGCTCCACAGGTTAATTATTCCTACGTATGTACTTTCAGAATTATATTCCAGAAATACGGCAGTACTAATAACATTTAATGCACCGAATACACATCCTTACGCCAGTACTGTAGTGTCGGTGATTTTTTAAATTAAACAAGATAAATGAACGGGTGTTATTAAGATAATACGTTTCCCTAATGCTCATACCTTAAGTGCATACCTTAGCGCACCAGCTTTGTATTTTTATGACCATAGCTCGTCGTACATTTACATAGAGATTTTGTGAGGTTTATGAATATTGTGCAAATTTCGGATTTAAAAATTAATCTGTTAGTTAAGATACATTTGGCATTTAAGGTATAACAAATGCAATTTCATTTATTATTGTTGTATTCTTTCTTATTATCAACGTTCTTCTTGCTAACTTCTCCTGCCAGAAATTAATTTTATTTTCTTTGCATTTTAACAATATGTTTGACTTTTATTTATCTCATAAAAATTCGTGCCGTGAGTTGTTTTTTTATTACGTCATAATCTAGAAGAATTTTATGTATTCTTATATTGTTACAACCCTGAACGTCGTTCATATTTATGAGCACATTCATTCTATACAATACTTTCAAAAAAGCGAAGTGTAATAGTACAGTCTTAAGTAAACTTTTTCTGTGAAGTTTGTCAATTTTTCTCTATATTTTTATTTTTCCTTTTCCGAAATTCTTTCCTACTTTTTATAGTATAAAGTTGTACTCCTTTAATTGCTATTCTCTATTTCATCTTGTAAAAACTATAATCCCATTTTGTTTTATTTTATACGTATACAAGTTCACGTCCTTTTTGAAATATATTACCAGCCTCTTTCTTAGATGATTGTAAAAGCAAATTGAGATGCTACTCTCATCAAACATCGAGAGTTGAAAGGTTAAAAAATAAAATAAATTTGTTTGGTCGAACGTTAAATCGTTCTTGTTTTCCGAAGACGCGTCTTTAAGGCACAGTCTATTTAATACAACTTGTACATCTATATAAACACTTACTCTTCAGAATGACTTCTCTCCATTCTAGTCTGCGTCTCGCCTTCGAGCAACAATAGGTCGTTCAAAAACAATTAACACGTTTCGTGTCACGTTGCTTTTACGTCATGCTGGTGCAATTATTATGTAAACTTAAAATCTATCCTTGTAACGTTCTTCGATTTTTAAATAAATTTTCTATTTTCAAGTAGATCGAAATATTTGTATTCTTCATTTTTCACAATACTATCGATTCCGATCGAATCTCTAACCTCCTGTGGCACGAAACGTTTTAATTCATGCTTGAACTGTAGGATATAATCCAGAAGCATTTTTTCCTTGGCAGAACGTTGCACATAATTTCGTCGGTTGCTTCTAAAAACTTGAAACTCGGACGAAAGAACTTTATTCCATTCATTTAACGACTGCTCGCGTAGTTTAGCCAACTGGAAACGTTTCAATTGATTTTCTTTCCATAGAAACTGCTTTTTTCGTAGCAATTCGATCGCACAGCCCAGCTTCTTTAAAGCGCCTTTTCATTCTTGCAACAGTGATTTTTTGGCAACTTTCATTAACGCGTGACCGAATTCATGGTGTAGTTACACGTCTGTCGCTTTACGTAACAATTTTATATATCGTTTTTATTAACTGCAAGTGTTAGTTTCTGAAAATACAAGTTGGATCTAGGTCTACACGATTATGGAACAAAGAGGATATAATTAAGAAATAAAAAGAGAGGTACACAAATTTTAGATCGGTGAACTTTAATTTTATTTTAATTACGGACGGAACACAGTAATAACGTTCGTTTAAGGAACACGAGCGATTCGTCAGTGTCCGTTGGGCTGCGTTTCTTTATTTCCAAGAGACGCAGGAGTGGTCGTAAAGACAAACGGGAAACGGAGACCTCCCCGAAACAAGGTCAACGAAGAAGCAGCCGCTGGAAGTGCAGCTTAACTTCGTAGACCCTCGAGCCTCGGGAAGGCAAGTTGACGAATCCGTAGCTTCGCGACAACAACAATTTCGCCTCCTCGATGGTAGAATTATATTTTTATCGTAAAATGAAAACGTTTTCTGACTGATCACATGCAATATCTTACGAGGTATTGAAGATATCAAAAAAATGTTTTTACAAAAGTTGTTTTATTTAAAGGGACGCATTATGTGGTATAAATAATTTTTGTGTAGGTGGGGTAGTGGAAGAGATTTCAAGGTCAATTATTGTTTAGGAATGAAGGCAAGACATCAGTCTTTAAAATGAGACTAAAACGAAAGCTTCATCTCGCTTCACTCCTAATTAAAAAATGGAATGAAAATTCAAAACATTCAAATAGGCATAACTCAAAAACTATCATAGATATAAAAATGTAATTTGCTACAATTCAAGTACATACTAAGTAAACTTGATTTCATCGCTCATCATTTAATTTCAAGAAACAACACACTTATAGACGACGAATTTAGTTTCGGACGATTTTGACATTGGCCACTTCAGAACCGTCTAGTCGTTTCCAAAATTAACAAATCGTTAAAAAAATTGTGCCAAACTATGACCCATATGTCCAGTTAAATATATGTGAATAAATTTTTCACTATGGGTATACTTTTTAAAAAATGACTTATTACCGCTTTTCGGGGAACGGCACCACTGTGCGACAGCCAGTTAGACAGACGGTCTCAGCGCGAACGACCGAAGCGTGATTTCTTGTCGACGGAGCAACGCGAAAAAGGGAATGAAACGGGAGCCCCGCAGCCGCTGAGATACAGGAATGCTTGTTGCGTACCGTGAAAATACGAGAGAAGAAGAAATAAAACGCGAATACCGAATTCATACGCGAGCACAAGCGCTTATTTCATTTTCCTACGAGCATCTCGTCCGTTTCTTCTTTTTTCTTCTTCCGACAGACAGGGTCCGGAGAGTAGATGACCGCACAAAAGACGGATTAACCGTTTCCTTTTTTTCTTGTTTCTTTCCTTTTTTTTGTCGAAGAATCAGGAATAACGGCGAAGCGCGTGAAACCGAGAGAAGGAGAAGGCGAAAGGAAAGAATCCAACGTAGCTTTAGAGGGATTTGTTAATGCACCTGTGCTACGCGTTTGTTTTTATTAACTTTTAATCTCCTTTGTTCCGCGCGGGAATGTTCTTAATTCGTTCAACAGAAGACAATTGTATCCTGTTTTCCTCCATCGATTTCTTTTTTCCATGGGAGAAATTACGGATTTCATCGGAACTGTTCTTGGAGTACTTAATTATGTAAGCTCGCGATGATTCTAAAAATGAACTCATGATTCGTAAATTGAACGTTTCTATTCAATTCTCGCCAACAATTTAATAACATAATAGTATACGATGAACGTGTATAGTCGGATACATTAAATTCTGATTAAATTAAAATAATTACAATAAAGTTGTTTCGATGTTATATAATTTATATATCTTGATTAATGTTTATGGATTTAACGGAAAGAAATATTGTTTTAATTCTTTTAAGGGAGAATGTACGAACGATGGTTGTTGAATTTCGACTCGGCTGTACGAAACATGAACCGACCAACCCCGGAGCGATGTTCATTTTAAGAATCATTACTGGTATTCCGTTTCCCGGCGGACATGTTCGCTCGAGCAGGTTTGTCCGAATCGACGGGAATATTGTTTCCGCGAATGAAGATTAATCACGGCCACCGTCGGTTCCAGCGAACAACGAATGCCGATTTCGCTGTGATATATGGAAAGGTGCGACAGTATTTTCGTGGTCTCTGTCGTAAACCATTTTGCAGATACGAGACGTCGTAAGGGAACGAATTTCGCGGGCTGGAGATTGAAAGACTTAAATTACTTCCTCGAGAAACGCTGACCGTACTGTCTCGTCGAACACGCGAGAATTTTCGATATAAGAGAAATAGGGATTGTCTCTGATCGGATAAATAGAAAAAGGGACGTAATAGACCGGTCGAGTGGAATATGGATTATACCGGACGAGTATTATACGAAGCAGATCCAATCGTACAACAGAAATTATTATATCGACTAGGCAAATAAAGCAGCAAACATTTCTGACCGTATCCGACTGAAACAATAGACTATGGAACGTACGCGGTCAGATGATTACTATTCGTTTTTTCGTGTATTAATATATTAACCCCTAAATTGGAACGAGCCTTTCATAAAGGATCGTAGTAATGGTTTGTAGTTGTCAAAGTATTCCTTTTTAGGCCTTTCAAAAAATATATTTAATTTTCATCACTTTCTTTTTTTGGGAGATATATTTAATAATTTAGAGAATTGTCACTTTTTCAAATTATTTTCCATAGTATTTATGAATTTCTTAATCGTACTTCGATGTTGCTTCAAATGATAACTTTTCGTCCACGTTTTTAAAGTGACAATTGACAAAAATTCTTCCAACCCAAAGCGATCTAAATTTCGTTGAGTTGCTGTAACTTCGTAAAAAGTAAACGTACACAAACTTTATGGGGTTGTTTTAAAAGTTGAACCCTATACTTTCTTTAAATTCAATTTTCTCAAATGCCTTTCTACCCTGAGAGAGAAAAGTCGTGAAGGTTTTTTTCAAAATATATGAAGAAAAATCGAACGGTTCCCCAAATCTCGAAGACGTTTTTTTTTTACGACTGAAATCACGGTGAATTTTCGGACGGAAATTTCCTTTTTCTCATAACTTCCATAAAAGCTAGAATACGATTTTTTTCTCGATTCAATTCCACTCACTTTTTATATCGTTTACTGACTTCGTAGAATTGGAGACACTTCGTATGGTAAAATTGGTATCATAATTGGCAGGGAAATTGGAATAGAAAGCGTTTGTAACGGTTCAAGTAGATCGATCCCATCTCTGCACAGACAGATCGAGTAGAGTTTGAAGCTGATCGACAGGTGGATTCAGACCGTTCCCAGACAAACAGAATTGGGACCATGCCTCACCTGTCAAGTGAAATAGAGACCACACTGGTCAGATAAGTGGAATAGAACACATCCCCGGTCAGACTAGTTCAATTATACTAATCCGGTCCGACAATGTAGAAGAAAGCATGCTCTATTCAGACACGTAAACCTACACAGCTACTATAGTCAAGGAAAAAAATTTTTTAAATATTAGAATTAAATATTTTACTGAGTGGCCTAAGATTAAGAATGTTAAAATGTTTTTTAAATTATTGATTATACTGAAAAATTCTTTTAATAGAATTCGAATGGGTTCGAGACAGTTGCTATTCGATGTAATTATTATTTCTCGTCAGGTTTGTTTTTTTTTAAAAAGGAGATCATTACTATCTCTTATAAGAGACAATATTTTCTTTGTATAATTTTTATTTTAAATCATTCTATTTAAAATTGTATAAATGATTATACTCCTTACACACAAAAATAGATATGATTGAAGAATCCCCAAGAAATCTAAAACTACCCTTGCAGTGTATCGTACAATAATTATGTTACTACCTCATACAAGCAATAATATTTTCTCGTGTAAAATTTAATTCAATATTTCTTTACATATCACTTCTGTTTTCTATTAAAAGATTTTGCCCCTAAATAAACGATTAATAATAATAATATATTTAAACTTCTCGATCAGAGATTCGATCCCCTTCGTTTCTTATTATTTCCGTTTCCATTCTCACGTTGTATCAGCAATTGTTACTTCAATTGCCAAGTTTGGCGAATTATGTCGGAGTAAACAGAGGCTCCGCGGAATCTCGCGCGTCGTTCATATCTGGCTGACGCGGCGGTCGACGTGTTAATTCGTCAACGAAGTCGTAATAAACACGCGCGGGTGCACAAATCACTGCGCGTACGTTGTTCCATCCGCGAGAGCGACGTGCCGGGAACAACCGAAGGAAGCGAAACGTCGTAAAACGTCGTAATGTTCTTTTCAGGGTGCACTTCGCAGACAAACAATCTTCGGGTTGAAATGGTTGGCGTGTCAGGGGGTGTTGTGCTTGCTTTCGTCCCTGAACGTTCTCGTTGTCGAGGGGCGCAAACACATCTAGACGTCGTCGTCTCGCGAGTACTTTTGTTCTTCGGGGGGGGGGGGGGGGGCGCGGCGGCGTTGGTCCGCGGAAAATTTCATCGAAAAGTTCCCAAGAAACGAAATTTCCGGGCGGCGTTCGTCGGAAGAGGCAAACCGATGGCAGTCGGTACCGTGATTTATCCGGCCAGCCCGTTTCGTTCTCACTGTATCCCTTGTTATTCGGGACTGCAGGGGCTGGTAATTAATTCGCGAAATAGCAGCTCCTCGGCGAGGGTTTCGGCGGGGAACGACGAAGCACCAACCCTCGGTGCACGTGTTGCGGTGGGCGTAGTTATTTTGACCCAGATTCTGTTTTGAATGCCAATACTGGCTACCAACTATTCCGCGCGGAACATCTGCGCGAAAAATTAATAACCCTCCGCGAGTTTTAACGGCGCAATAACGGCGAAACGGAACAAACTTATTCCGTGTGAATTTAAATTTTAACAACGTCGAAGGGACACGAACGTTCGATGTTGTTCCCTATCAACCCTTAACGATTTGGAAGCGTTTCGAGCTTACTTTGGGTACACGCTATCCCTTGTACGGTGAGAAATTATGTACGCAATATTTTTATATCGAGTGTAAAAGATATTTATTTTTTTTAGAGGAAATTCGTTGATGTATTTTTGGAGTAATAGGATAGTGAGTTTATAACAATAAACACGGCGGCATTGGAGGCATTTGTTAAGGGGTAATGATTTTCTTATCTTGTGAATAAGTAAATATATGCAAGGAGCTCTAAAATAAAACTAAAATATTAATAATTTATTGCACGTGGTACCCCATTACAGTATCCAGATAATACAGTAAAGAGAAATAATTTAATAAGTATGGTAAATAGTATGGTTCACAAGATATTAATGGTGACCTTTTGTAGTTTTCAAACATTTAGAAAGTGTTTTAATTAAATCTTGAAACGAATTGAATTTTACCTCTATCTCTTGTAATAAACAAGAAGTTAAACGAAACTTCAGTTTTCTCGCATATTTCCCATAATTATGAGTTTAATCGCGAAGTCTCGAAGGCAATTTTCTTGTTACTTTAGCACGTAAAATCACTTCCTAAAAGACTGCTTTATATTACGAATAATTCTAATAATGTTCTATTAAAGTCTGTATTCCTTCAACCGTACTCAAAGATATAATTAGAAATAAAATACTAGTTTTCGTCTTGGTATTATTAAAAAATGTAACAGTACATTTTTATCGAGTGAAATTTTTTGAGATCTAAACGTTACTTTCGGATAATTGATAATTGCATAAACCAAAATAGTTATTCTTGTAACGTCTTTAAAACGTATGAATTTTATCTGGATTTAGTTCCTTTAACGTCTGACTTTGAGAATTAATTTTGTATCCTCTCCCAGACATTATTAATAATTTGAAAAAATGTCAAGTACCTCGATAGCCAATGCTCGAACCCCGTCTCTGGTCGGTGTACCAGGCACGTAGACGTTTTCCTCGGATACCCAGAAGACCTTGGTGTATCTTGGCTCGGCACAGAATTCGGCGACGATGCTCAAAGGTTCACCCTCCTTCGCCGTCACCGTCTGACTAGGTGGATGCACCATAGGTCGACCTGGAACAAAAATTTACAAACAACCCGCTTAACTCTTGCCGAGTCATCCTTTTTTCTTGGTCATAGATCCACGCTCTACCTACGTCTCCATAACCCGTCCCAACTTTGGTGCTTTCGAGCTTGCAAAGAGCTTTGCGTCTTGTTAACTGCAAAAATATCTCGATGCGTATCTAAACGACGTAACCTTCCGTAATTCCCGTTAAATTACACGTTGGTACTTTAAACGAAAATTAATTAATAATGTGGACTATGTGAATATTTTAAACTATGATAGTAGTAATAATAGGTCATTTTTGCAGCTTATAGGCTTTTCTCAATTTTCACAATTTCATTACAGATTTCTTTTTTCTATTTTATAGTTAAAGAAATACTGGGAGCTTAAGAAACCGGTTTTTATTATTTTATTAAGAAAGCGTGAAATTTGAAGTAAAATTGTAATAATTAAGAACCGTGGTTTTATAAATAGCTATGGTAGAATTTAAAGTTGAGTTTATAAGCAATTAAGCGTCTAATTACATCCGAAATACAGTTCTCGGGAATATGGAGAAAATTGTGTTTTACTTAATGAAGGTTTCGTAATTGGTGGTTAACCACAATTTTTCCGCAATTGGTGGGTCACCACAACGCTAATGCTGGCGGCATAAATTAGATTTCATACCAAACAGCGAAAATGCAGGTTTCGCTTTAAGAGGGCATTTTAGTGCGGTCGCGGAGAATGGACATTTTTAAGGATTACTCGCAATTTAACGTATTTAAATTCTTTTTTAATACGTTTTTACTACCGCCACATCGTGCCGATATTTTCGTCCGTTTCATTTACGATTCATCGGTCTAATTAATTTAATTTTAAGTACCGCCAAAGCGACGGGAAGAACAAAATTTTAGCCTCTCTTTAATTATATTATAAGAGCAATTCAGAAACGAAGATTCATTAAATTTAATACAGTGTTCATTTTAAATTGGATACGAGTTTTCTCATTTATAGTAGAAACGAAGAACGATTTCTATATTAAATGAGACATTCTTCAAGACTTTTTACCCTTAAATTCAATTTCAAACTGGCTTTAAAATAAATTACTCATAAATAGAATTTATCGTAACTCATATAATTTTAAATATACCATGTATTATTCTCAAATATTTACAAAATATAAATTTTAATCAATTTTAATAAATATTTAATAAAACGTATAATGCAAACTCTGTTTTAAGCGGATACTTGGAGTTTTTAAATAATTTGTTTTTAAATTGTTTCACGGTTCGTGGAAATATTTATATTCGTTCAATTTCATTGCAAAATGTAGTTCTTTTTCAATGACTTTGAACGATTTATACCACAAATAATTAATTCTTTTATACCACAATATCAAACTTTATTTTCAAATGTACATTTATAAATTTATTTCAACGTTGACTCGTTTTAAACATGTCGATGATAACGTTTATATTTTTTTTTTTACGAGAATCAGGCTCTGCTATCATAACAGATGAGTTCTAACGCGTCCGTGCGACCATATTTTATCCGATTCGCGGGATATCGATCCCGTGCGTCGGACCAATGTGGAACAAATTTATTTATATCCGAACAATTCGCGTTTCCTCGTGCTATTTTTTCTCTTTCCGCTTTTCTTTCGCTCGCTTTTTTTCTATAAATATTTATGGGCTATTTTTCACGTTTACGCACGCACGGCAACGTTTTGAGCGTCGATTCGCGGTAAGCACGATGTTGTGTCACGACGGGAAAAGTATAAAAAAACTGATTCTTGATTAATAATAAAATCGTTTATTATTCCTGCTGTGATTGCACAGAACTGATATAGCGAAGCGCAGCATATCCTTTTCGTTACAGCATTTATACATAAGAACATTATGATTTTTAATAAAAATTTAAATAATTTTGATGATACAACGAAAGAAATGCTAAGAAATACTTAAGGAGTAATAGAAGCTGGAAAATTAATATAAATATATAAATATATAACAGTCTTTTAAAGTCTCAGAGAATTAAATTGAAAAATTAGTAACTGGTACTACTGCTCTTGTTTTCAATTATGTAAAATATTCTGTTTTTCATTGTACTCTCTAGCTCTTTAATGTTATTGTATTGCTTCTCATTTTTATATACTGCACGTGACAAAATTCTCCACAAGTAAATATGGGTGGTCGATGGCGCCTCTAACTACTTGGCCGACATCTGACTTTAAGAATATCACTGCTACGCGACGGAAATGGCTAGTAAAGGTACTCTCAAGTGATTTGTTTACCACGACTCGCCTCGCACAGACAGAAGTTCTCTTAGACCCGAGCACGTGGGCCTAAATCACGTATTGCGTCGCGACGGGATGCTCGAGGGTTTGCGACGCAGCACACGACGCTCGTGATTTACTCGTTTCACAGAGTTTCGCGATCCCTCTGCAAACAACCGCGACACTCGATGATCGAAACTAGACTTTGCCGGGGCGACAATGTGGTTGCAGCCTAAAGCGACGCCCGCCCGTCCACCTACGCGCAATTTGTAGCCATGGATCCTCGATTTCAAAGCCTCAAGGCGATCGTGATTTCCGGAACGGCTTCAACCCAGTCTCGTCAAAATATCTTCTCGTCACTGCGGGCGACAGCCGTGCCGCAGACGCGTTGTAACGCAAGGAAATATAATCGGAAATCGCGAATTCATCGGATCGCGTTAATGGATAACGATTCGCCCGGAGTTTATTCGAGTTTCAACGTTATCGTTGCACGTTTCACGTGGATCGTTGCACGGTACGCTAAAACGCCTCGAACGCTGGTCAAAACACAATTTTTTCGTGCAACATACGCTTGCTTGGGTCGCGATAGATCAAAGTATAAAGAATAATAATATTTAACCCTCGAAATAAATTACAACTTTGCTAAATTGCATATTTATATTTATTTTATTGAACTGTACTATTTCCTGATACCGTCAAATCTCCTTAAACTTTGGAATATCTTTATAAAATTAAAAATGGTTCTTTAACCCCTTGCCATATAATGACGTGTCTGACCCATGACAAGTTCTTGATATCAAGTTTCACAATTATGAGACCACTCACTCGTCATCAAGCCTTATAAATTAAAATCAACACATTTTTACATTCACAAGGTATTCGTAAAACAAATCTATTTGTTTCGTGCCCATTCCTTGTACGAACAAATTTAAACAAAGTTAAACAGTATACGTTTGAAAAATTATTTGGAATTAAATCATAAGTCAAGGGGTTAAAGACTGAATAATGAGAAATGTTGATATTACACACAGCTTGAAATAATTTGTCTTTCATTTTAAATAACAAAAAGAAAATCTTACACACGTTTGCACGAAGAAAAATAATTCCAATTTCAATAAAAAATATGTCATCGTAAATTTTTTTGCGGATAAAATAAAATTAATTACTCTTGAGTTTCGAGAGAATCATGATTATAATATTTTTATAGAAGAGGAGAAGTGGTTCGAATGGAGAAAGTTAATGAAGTGTTACATTTTCTTACTGGTAATCGATAATAAAATTTGTTTCCGCCGTCGAATTGAATAGCGACAGAATCTTAAATTACTCGAGCAGCTAAATTGCTCGTGATCGATCTTCCGGGACGGGACAATGCGAAGGATAATAATTAAATTCATTTGCACGCTTGTATAGAAGCATATAATTTATCTGGCGTTTTAATGTGTCCATTAAATCTCCTGTAATAATTTATTCATGCATTTAGGAAGTACTTATTGTCGTATTTCATTCATACATCTATAATATATACTTTTGAAAAGCTTGTAATCCTCGAAATTGGAGAATATAATAGAAATTTAACGTTGCAATTAGAAGGATTCATTAGAAAGGAACATTTTCAATATCTGTATTAATATCGATTAAGTCTCAAAAGTTCTGAATGTTTTCTGTTCTTGTAACATTTTTTACAAAAATTCCACACACTTTCTCATTACTGAACGCTTACAAAGGGAAGCTAGCCACACGTTACATTAGATTAAAGGAAACAATGGTTGGAAATTACAAAATTATAAAAGACTTAGAAAATGAGTATAATTGAATATTTTTCTAACTTTTTAGTTTGTTTATGAAACATATAACTAAAACAACTGGAATAGAAGATATTCTCTGTTTACGTATTTAATTATTAAAAGCCAGATTAAGGTGGTCAATTAAGTGAGTCGCGTAATTCACAGATGGGGGTTAAATCTTTTATCAAAAAAAATGCTATTGCATACCATAAAAAGTAGAAAACTAAAAATTCAAGTGGAATCAAGTTGCAAGCAAAAACCCACAAGTCGAGGCGTTGAATGAACGAAAGTATATTCTTTTGATTCTTTCAACGAGCCATCACCATCGAAATAAGACGCCAATTATTTTCACCGTCCTGCGCAAGCTTAAACAAATACCCAATTCATTAACGAGCCAGCCACGTTAACACCTGGTGGATGCCACTTACTTCGACTAATACAACTAAGCCGAGTCTAGTCTCTACGCCATTACGATATTTTGCTATTTACGTCGCCCATTTCCTAAGCCACTTCGTGCCACGCGTATCGCTTACTGCGCGACAGAGAGCCTATTAATTAATTAACACGGCTCGTTGGTACGACATCGTCTCCCGTTACTCGTATTCGCGAGCCTGGAACCTTTTCAGGGTCCCGTCGCCGTAGGGACGTCGCGTAAAAACGAACATTTGCGGCCGTTGAATCAGCGACGAGCGTTTTCGACGCATCCTGGCGAGCGTCCTGTCCCTTATCGGGGTAATCGTTGAACGACTTGTCAACTGTGACGAACTACTCGATGTCGTATCAGCAGCTTTGTTCCTGCACTTTAGCTAATTGAAGCGTGGATCCCGGCCGGTTAGCCGCGACGATTTCTCGTCTCTCTTTCCCTCGTTGCAACTATCACTGCCGCCAGTGCGCCCTCCCGCTTCCTTTTAGCCGTTCTCATCTGCATGGATTTCCTGCTTCGTAAAGCAAGCTTTCTGACCCTGGTTGGCCCATCTGCAACGGTGAATAGAAGCGGAACAGTACACTCGGCCGTGGCTGCTCATGAATATTCCTACGACTGAAATTACTGGAATACCTTGGCTGCGCGCCTCTTGTTTCTGTGGCGAGGGTGAAAACGCGGACTGTCTGTCTCCTTTCCGCGTTTCCCTTCCATCAAACCTGTCCCACCTGTGCCGTTTCACCGGCTACGTCGTTCGACCGATACCGGGTAGGAAGAAAAAAAAAAAAAAATTCGCTGCGTTTCTCGGCGCGCCACGATATTTCTCTTTTTCTTTTTTTTCGTAGGGATAGGAAACTACACGGTCGAAGATTTTAGATCCGATCGATAGCGCATTGCGGATTTTTCAACGAGAAAATGCGAGCGAAAAATCGGCGAGTTCCGCCAACGTCACTGTTTTCGAGCGGATCGTGGAAAATGTTACATCGATCGACGCATTTATTTATTTATTCATTCGTCTATTCGCGGGGGGAACTCTTTGGCACAAACGGAAGTTAACGTGCGGGGAAAAAGAAAATAAAAATTGTACGAGAGAGAATTTTATCGTTTATAAAAATACTGTGCGTCCGCGAAAAGTTGTTCCAAATATAACTCTTTTTGTTAATCCTACGTTAATATATTTTTTCTATTGCGTTTGCCATCTGTGGCTTCAAAAATTATTTCTGGACCGATTAACCGAGAAATCGATTATGGGAACGGAATTTGTCGTTCTACTAGTTTGGATAATCGACGTTTTACTGAGCAATTACGATATCAGACATGCCTCCGCTAATATTGGAAACTGGGTAGTTATAATGTTCGCGAGGAATTTGTGCCCAGAAACGGGTCTTTACAATGGGACAAAGCTTATGATAATTAGTTTGTCTAGAACAGTGTTTCCCAAAGTACAGGGCGCAAAGATGTTATCTTGTAATCCAATTTTCTACATAAGAGCTGTGTAGAATTTAAACTCTAAAAAGAATTTAAAATATATAAGAATATATTTTTCTTATTATTTTTATCTCTTCAAATTGCCGTATACTATGTATACATTGAAGTAAAATTCTATCTGATATTAAATTCATGATATCTTCACTCCCTGATGATATTATTCTATTGCACTATTTGGAAATTTAATTATGAATATTCACGATGATTAATTTAAACTTCATTAACAGTAACGCTATGCAGAAGCAGAAACATGATTATGTAATGCGTGTAGTGTAGCTCCGGAATATAGTTCGATCCTACTACGGAGTTGGTCGTTAAGAGTAATCAGTAGTGAGTGCAGTGGAGTTGTGCAAAGTTGTTTGTTGAGAGTTAACATCATTGCAGAGTAGCTGTCACAGTAGTTAAAAGTTCGAGTCGTAGTGTCGTGTTATTGTTAGCATCAGATTTTTCTATACGTGTTATTTAATTTAAAACTCTTGTTTCGTCTGCTCAGAGTAAAAATAATTGACAAGATTTATTTATGTATCTGTTACCATCTTTCAACAAACAAACAAATGTCGAGTAGATAGGAAACATTATCCTTTGACTTTTCAAATTATTCATGAAGAGAATTGGGATGCATTCGAGGACGTTGAAAAATAATATATAATACCGTCGTATCGTTTCTCTTATTACCAAACAAAATTTATACTCGCGCGTTTTGTTTGGATCATTAATCTTGAAATCCGGGGTCAATTATTTGTTCTTCTTTTCGGTGACATTTTTTGCGAAAAGCTGACATAGACGAGGGCATAAAAGGAACCCGAAATAACCGTCCGTCGTTTTCCTGAACTTTTTACACGTCTCGCGGAGCACCGCTGCACGCGACACACGCGTGGCTTTGCATTATGCAAATCGTTTTTAAGGATCTAAAGAAATTCCAGATCTTTCACGTCCCTATGATTAATTTAAAATCCACGCTGATATGAATAAATGAACTGAGAGACAGAAACTGCGAGGTGGCGTAGAAGTTGTTGATCTTAAAAAACGTCGACGAAAAATGACCGTAGGTCGTTTTTCCGAATTTCTATACGTTCCACAATATTCTACTGCGATACCTACAAGTTCCTATAATGTGAAAGGATATTGAAAACGCGAAGAAACTCTTAATAATTTTTTTTGGCAAAGAATTGAAACAAATAATAAATTAGAATTTTTGACAGTCTCGTAATATCTATTTAATTTAATTGAGCAGTCAGGAGTCTGTTTTCTAAGTGAAGTTTTGTAAAGGACTTTTATAGGGGATTTTTCCTTTTCTTTCCTCCTGCTATCTCGCCACATAATTATTCGAATAATTTACTTATAGGTTGTAATATTTTAGTAAACAGTCCTAGTAACACGTATTGAAAGTACTAAAAACTTTATAAGTGTGCAGTTCCAAAATTACTGGGTCTTTCTTTATAATTGTGCCACTGTAGGAAGTGGTAAAGCTTCTTCTTTGAAACAGGTTTCGGTTTTTGTCGATCCGATTTTCCGTTTTGGAGATATTCTAGTTTTAATGAAGGGGTAATTTTTTAATTTCACTATCTCTGTCTCCGCCTAACGTGTTCGTACCTTCCTCTCGCACATGCGTCATGAGAATCGTGACCGAGTGACCAAGTTACTACGAGCACGTGTAGTTAACGACCTTGACATGGCTGTAGTGAAAGTTCATTGATCTCGCGACGTAAACAAACGCTTCGAAACCTTATATCTCTGGAACTAAATAAGCTATCGACTTGAAACAACTTTCATTTCAAAGGGTGTTTCATCTACTATCCGATGAACATAACGACTATTATTATTTACACTGTCTTCTATGTTTATTTTGATATTTACTTTGACGCGTTACTTTACATTTCTGAGACATTTAGATTAATCTGATGAAAAAATGTTTGGAACAAAAGTTAATCAGTACTCCGAGGAGAACAAAGTGCAATAATAAAAATTTCGAAAAATCGCAACTGAAAAGTGCAAATGTACTGACGAGTTCTTTCATCCTATTTATAAATAGAACGTGCATCATTCGTTTCGAAAGCATCAAATAAATAGTTCCTCACACTCCTCAAGGGTAATGAAATTTAAGAAAAACAGAAGAAACATATATCATTAGGAAATGCTTAACTTTCGATCCAATATTTTCTATGGCTTATAAATCACATAAATCGTCGATTTGGCTCAGTGTGAATTTCTCTAGCGTCGATCATAGGAAAAAGAATCCGCGTTCGATGTTTGATATTTCGTAGAATCTCTGGTAAAGGGATGCTCCGGCTGTCCGCAGCGTGGGTGGCGCGAGAGAAGCTTCTATCCACCGGGGGTAGATGGGTTTTGGACGCGCGAAGGGAAGAAAAAAAATTGGAACGCGGCCTCCGGTCGTGCGACGGGGCATTCGTTCGCGGGAATCGCAATTTTCCCGACGCGCACGAGCACGTTGCTAATTACCGGCCCGTTAACGACCGTCGAGGAAAGGAGGTCGCGCGGAGAGACACCCGGTATCGGGGAAAGCGAAGGAGCGTCGCCGCGAATTCGCCGGAAGAAAAACGGATACGTCCGGTCGAATTCTGCGTCCGGGACGACTTCGGTAGAACGGGGACTGCGTTCCTGAAAAGCACCTCTTAGCAAGTTAAATGAGCCGTGGGCAATGGCTGCGACGGCTACAGTGATTCATTTCTGGTGCCGGGGCGGAAAAAGTTTCGACAAGAACGACCGTCATGGTAACGAATCCACCCCCGCAGCACCCTTTTATCCCGTACAACGACGTCGACGACTCGACTCGCGTGCTGTGAACGTTGTTCCGTTGAAACATCGATCCGACGAAAACTTATCCAGCTTGTCTTTTTTCGCCCGGAAACGCAAGTTCGGCCAAGCAATCCTTCCGGTTGGCCGATTAACGGCGATCGTTTTCGTTTATCACTATCGTTGGATGCGTAAGAGACTGCAAGAGCCTTAGTTAGGGTTCTCGAAGGGATAATGTGAACAATTATTTCGTGGTATATTTCTATACATCGTTGAGAGCAGAAAGTGTAATATATGTTTTGTCCGGAAACGATGGGAAAGTTATGAAAAATGCATTCGAAGAGTCGATTGTACCGTGGTTGCAATTCACAATTTTAAGATGGGCGAAGAATTATCTAACATTCTTAGCGTTTGCATTTTTACAGTGTCGAAGTTTAGTACGCGAAGAATGTCTAAAATCACGATTTATTCGTATACCATGTGATTCGCTATAAATGAAAAGAAACTTGTTTCTTACGAATTCTTTCCATTTATTTTTACCAAATGTTGTTCACGATGCAAATACCTATTTTTAAAGTTCTTGCATTTAAAGGACTGACATTTTACGCGTTGAAATTCTCTCTGGGAGGCAGCGTCGCAGCGTTTAACACACAAAAAGGTTAACGTTTTTTTAAGCAATCCCGCGCGTTGCACGAGATTTTCGAGTTTAATTTTAAAGTCCGTTTTTCGTATTCGTACGCGACGTGGCCGCGCATCGATCAAAGAATCGACTGTTTAATTACGGCGGTATTAATTGTACAACGATCCCGACGAATTACCACAAAACTCCTGTCCCCGTTCCATACCATTACCAATAATTTTGCAAATTGCATCGCATTTTTACCGTTGCTACGCGGCGTTAAATATTCCCTGATTAATCGTCGGGCGCTCGTTTACGTAGTAACGCAATTTTTAAATTAGCCCCGAAAGCATTACCCCTAATTAAACAGTTTTTTACACGAGGCGCCTCCTCTCATTAGCACTTGGATCGCGCGGGAAAATGAAAGGAAATTCCCGCAGTCAGCATCGGCCAAAATATTTAGATTAATCGATCAAAATGGACCCGTGTCTAAAAGGTGTTGTAGCAATCTTCGCAAAAAATTCCCAAAGAAATTTAGTAAGAGTGCATTTCATACTGGAAGATCCTTTTAATTTGTACACGGAGTACCAGAAGACCCCAAAAACATTTTTATTATACGTGTACATGCGATTTTAATTGCTATTAACAGTATGTACGAATCAGTACTAGTATAGATTTATTTGAATATACAGAGTGTGCAATTTCAATCGACAACTGATTCGAAAGAAAAAAAAAGTTTGTATACGTGTCAAATTTTATTTTTATTCTTTGAGTCATTCCGTACATATTACTTCTTAATAATGTTTTGCAATTTAAGAAATCTAAAAATTTTATACAGGGTGTTCGGCCACCGCTGGGAAAAATTTTAATGGGAGATTTTAAAGGCCAAAATAACACGAAAATCAAGAATATCAATTTCTTAATTGAGGCTCCGTTAAAAAGTTATTGAAAAAATAAATTAAAAAATTTCAAACCATTCTGGAAAAATTATTTTCGGTTGCGGGAGTCAATTACAATAATTTTTGGTGAATAGACGTACCCCCGAAATCCTGCGCATTTTCGAGAAAAAAATTCAGTACGGTCGGAACTTTAAACGTTAATAACTGTTTAACAAAGCCTTCATCAACAAATTGGTATTCTTGATTTTCGTCTTATTTTGGCCTCCAGAATCCCCCATTAAAATTTTTCCCAGAGGTGGCCGAACATCTTATATATGCTTTTTCCGTAAGTTCGTACGAATTTATGTATTTCCTTTTTCATTTGTACTTTCGTAAGTGATTACTTTTTACGAATTTTGGTGCGTTAAAATTTGGTATGAACACACTTTTGCGACAAAAAATTCATTGCAAAATCTTACACGCGTCTTCTTTTATTTCTATGAAATTTCTTTTACAAACTATGAGAGTGACTCTTTTTGTATTCGTGAATTGTTGTGCCCCTGTATCAACACGCGAAAATAACCATAAACAGTTTTACTGTACGCAGCCTTAAATTCACGGGTATCCGTGTACCCGTGAAATAGGGGGCCCTAGAAGGAACACGATAGGTGTCCGGACGTGATACCGTCACGTTCCACTTTCGAAAACGCTATTCGATTCAAAAGCAATCTGTGCGTGAAATTGCTAGCGAGAGGGTAACCAACGCGGATTGATGCACGGACGACTGGACAGACGATGAAACGAATTACTTTTACGCCGGACCGAGCACGCGTAACAGCTTGCTAATTAATCGATTAATTTCTAATCTCGGGATCAAAGGGCTAAGTGTCTGGTCCCCTTAGCGTTGTGTCACGACGCGCGAGATCTTCGTTGTCCTTATTGGACCGCGAACTATGATCGAAAATCTTGACTCTATAAACTTCGAATGTAGTTTCAGAATTTTTAGAAACATCGTCGTATCGAAAAAATTACATAGAATAACCAAGAATTACGTCTCTTCGTTCCTACGATTATTGTATGAAAACATCAAACTATTTGATACTCAATTCATTGCGGTTAAACGTTTCAAACATTTCGATTTTCTTTGGAAAAAATGTATACCGAATAAAATATTGACTTTATTGTTTCTTTTTTAATTAAATGGTCCGGGGAGACTAATTTTTTAAAAAGAGAATGAGGCGAGATTTCTTTAAATGGAAGGCGGTATTATTCTTTCGTTATTTGGATAGTAAAAAAAAAATAGTCATTCTTTAAATGAACCCCAGACGTGATTCGTAAATTGAACATTTTCACTGTGTGAAACCTGTCTGATATTCCAACGGGTTTGTGAAATGCTTTCGACCAAACCATTAGAACGATCAATAATAAAGCGTAACGAATGTGATATGAAAAGAAAGAATAGTTTGATATTTGTTATAAAACACAATTTCTCAGAAGCTTTAATTTCATTTAATAGTAATTACTTTTGTGGTGTCTTAGTATATATTTACAGATACGTGGTTATATATAAATATTTATTTTTCGACGAACGTTGAAAATATCCATTCTCAGGAAGTATCCTCCGCATCGAAACTCCACCACACGTTTTTCGCGACTTTGAAATATACCTTTTAATTTTCTCTTTTTCTCTGGCACGGAACATTGGACACTCGGAAGTATCAAGTTACCTCGCGTACGTGTACCGAAAGTATTTTCCGGAGCGCGTGATTCTTTTTATTTTCATGTTTATTTAATGTGCCGCGTTACGCCCGTTTCGTGCAGCGGAATTCCTCTTTTCCACAGAGCGTTGTTTCTCCTTCTGGCGCGCGTCAGGTTCACAGTCGAGCGTGTGGTTCTATCGTAGCAAACGTTAATAAAGTTTGCCAACTAGATTATCGTTCATTAAATTCTAACTAAAATTTAAAAGAATGAACGATCACGATTCCCAACAGAATTTTTAGTCCTGTATTTCGTTCAGAAGATCAACGAATCCTCTTTTATTTCGATCAGCTGTTCAACTCGAGTGACAAAGCGTATTTAGTTACCGGTATCTGGCTTTTCTCTCTTCCCTTGTTTCACCATAACCTATTTTTCTTCCTCCTACCAACAATGAGTCAGCAAGACGAGCTCATTGAGCATACCGGAATCCAATTTCCTTTTTCTTGGTCTTACGATCTCTTCTTGATCTTGAAACGGCGTAAAGTGTTAATTCAATCTAGATTCGAGAGCCGTAACTAGATCGTACCATGACAAATTGATCGCTCTTTTACAGTCTACAACAGGAATTTTCGTGAAATTAACAATTTAAATAATCAATGAAACTGTGCAAATTCATTTACCATTGTTCCGAGATATAAAGAATTTTGGACTTCCGTCGATTAAAATTTATCGATACACTTCAATCAGCATCTTGTACGTAAGTGTCTCTATTAATATAATAAAAATTAACAACATTGAAAATAAATTGATCGAGCCATTTCATAATTCAAATTTACAACTAGCATGCAACTATTATAAAAATTTCACGCTAGGGTACGGTTGAAAAATTGTGTCTATTAAAATTTATCGTTCAATTTGTGTCTTGTTATCAGTCGTATGGTATTATTTTTGTTGAAAGACAACGTACAATTTGAGTTAGGTTAAACACTTTTTCTGATGCGTGGCTCGTGCATGGCGAACGATTCGACGATCACGACTAATTTCGTGCACGACGAGAAGCGTGATTTCGCCAGAAGAAATGTATCGACGGCAGTTTCCCGGACAATACGGGGATAAAAGAAATCGAGAAAGACGTTTCGCGTCGCTTTGGAATCCGCGGAAAAGCCGCGAGGGTGGAGCAAGTTCGAGATCGCTCCGCAGGGAGGAACGATATATCCCGGAAAGTTCTGACATTATCCGCGCGAGGATTCACTTGGTTACATGTACTTCAACGCGATAAGAATCAACGCCCATTCAAAGCGCGCGATAACGTTTGCAGGACTACGCTATTGTTTCAAGGCGCGAGTCTAGACCGTAGTTATCTCCGCATTGTTCTCGATATTCATTAAAATACCGGGAATAACCTTTGGTCCCGAAATTCTGTTGGACGAGCAAAACGCTCCTGCGTTCGTCAAGTCTCTGCGAATGGGTCCCTCGATCCTCTTTTTCTCCATTTTCAAAGGGCAATCTAATTACGCGCTCTCTTGCGGAATAAATGCTCGCGCGGAAAGGAAATACGACAATTTACCGAAACGCGTTCCATTGTCGCGCGATTCTTCAAAATTTCCCAATTACATTGCTGACAAAACTATATGAAAAATTCTGCTTGAACAATTGCAAAATTTGTTAAGAAAATGCCGATTGTTTATTTTTTTAGCTGTGTTTGGTTTCGATACGAAAGATTTATAGTTGATATTTGAACTTGGTCTACCTTAGGGAAAACAAGCAATTTAAATAATATATATAGTTAGAGATTTAAATTTTATATGAAGGACGATATAATTTCGATGTATATTATTGCGCTAACACTTGTCTTTCAAGCGAAACGATGCACTTCTTCGAATGAATCGAGTTTATTTATAATTCTATACGCAAAAATATGCTTAAAGCGTGATCATCGAAAACGTAAACTTTGTTTCAATATATTATTATACGCTTGTTTACATTTTTAAATTGCGCAATTTTGAAATTGCGTTACGTTCGCTCGATTAATTTGCATTGTAACGTTCCTGTCGGCGGTTGAAATAAACAGCTGCGAATTCAGTTTATATTAAAAAAAAAAAATCCAGCAGGTAAAATCGAGTTCAAATTGGACGAACGAGGCAAGTTGTGGGACTTTGAGTATCGAATTATTTTTTTTCGAAACGTTTTCGTTTAATATCACGTTGAAAATTGAACGTTCGGTATTTCATGTTGTCGGAAGAATTAAAAAGAAAATTTATTTGTAGTTTTTTAGTTGAGTCGATAACCGTAAAAGTAAAAATTAATACTGATTGATATTATATAATAGCAAAATTTTTTCCAAAAACCCCTCTGTGTATATATTTATTATATAACATGAGTTTATTTACTTCTTTCTAATATGAAAGAATAAACACATAAAATGTGTATACAAAAAAAAAATATAATGAAATTTTTTCGAATGATCTTATCGGGGAAGGCATCTTTAAAAATTTGTATATGCGTGTTTTTGACTAATTGTGAGTCTCCATCGAAGCTCTACGTTCAGAAACGTGACAGTATTTTGGAAAATTATCGCAACAAAATTTACTTTAGAAATTGCCTACAAAATACAGTTTGCAAGATATGACCATTAAGTTTCGAAAACAATTTTGTTTTTATTTTTAGTGGCAATTATACAAACAGTAAAATCTGCCCACTGTGTACGAACATCCAAATGGTGAATATTGTTGTGCTATTTAAGACAAGCAATAGTGATAACATTTGAATATTTGATTTAACGTTTGCCCAGTCAATTTGACACAAAGTATTACAACGAGTCGTTGTTTCTAACGGTTAAATTTCATGATGCATCGAAGTCCGCTTTGTGGCGAAACAAGCGACCAGCGATGCCTTGGGCATCCTCTCGTGTAAACGCAGGGGTACAGAAACGAGCAGGAAGACAAATTGGGGGCTAGGTGGCCCCTCGAGCTTTCAATTTGTCCTAAGTTAACACCGTGGTCGCCTGTATCGCTTGCCCGGCTTTCAGGATTTTCGTTTTTCTTTCGCTGCCAAACTGAAACGATATGCACGTACCGGGACCGCAGCGGAACTTCTCTGCGGAGAGTAACTCCCCGCGGAGAAAAGGGTTAATTTGCAATTTCGCTGCGGGAACAAGTTTGCCCGCGTTTGCTACCTCTTTATTTGAAGTCCTCGCCCCCCAGAATGCAACACGCGGTTCGCGAATGCTTTTAACATGAGGTTCGATGTCGAAATAGTGGTAAAACTGATGCAGGATTACGGGAAAATGTGGAATACACTGAATGAGATGTACGAGAAGTATCTTAGATCCTTATGAACGAGACTTGCTTCAGAAATGAAAACTTTGAATCGAACAAATCTACAGAAACGTACGATCTGCTTCGCTACGTTTCGTTATTGTAATTATTTTTGAATTCCAATCGTTAGGAAAGTGGCTTTAATATCTGAAAAACTCAAAAATATTCAGTTAAACTCACGTGACTTTATTATTGAAGACTTTCATACTCGCGCAGAGGTAAGTAGGATATGGCCCATAAATTTTGAATTTATAAGTGAATACTTACAAAAGGTTTCACACTTTCTTTCTTGACGTGTGTGACCAATTACGGTGCCACAAATTAATGGAAGTAATATTATTATTGTAAAATAAATATGAATAGAAATGAATGTTGAAATTTCATAGACAATCTTCTTATATCATCTACATAAAATCACACTTTTAAGGGTTTTTAATTTTTATAAAGACGATTTAGAAGTTTGAAAAATTAAATAGAAAATACCTTGCATCGAACTGACAATTAGTTATCGTTGTTTTACGTCTGGAACGTAAAACTCGAAGAATATTACAAATGAGTTTATAGCGATAGACTGAACGGTAGTAATACTGTTGAGTGCGTCTGATCAGGCATGCGACTTATGCTACTTGGAAACAATCCGATTCTAATTGGCCAACTATCGACTCCCAATCTACTTACTTGTCTGCCTAACAATTGTCTTATATAATGGCTGATCATGGATTCGCCACATTTTAGTTAGTTGGTCAGAACTTTCGTGTTTCCTGTGTCCCAAATACTACTTATGCTGAAGTTCGGTTTGGAAAATTCAAAAGTTTTCATCGATTTGAACTATTTCCTTTTTAAATTAAAATCAATCTTGCTTATGAGAAACACAAATAGTTTGTTTCTTCAAAAGTACATACAGGGTGTTCGGCCACCTCTGGGAAAAATTTTAATGGGGGTTCTAGAGGCCAAAATAAGACGAAAATTAAGAATACCAATTTGTTGATGAATGCTTCGTTAAACAGTTATTAACGTTTAAAGTTTCGCCCGTATTGAATTTTTTTCTCGAAAATGCGCAGGATTTCGGGGGTACGTATATTCACCAAAAATGATTGGTGTGAAAAAAAAATTTCACACTCTCTCGAATTTTTTTCTAGAAAGTGAGAAGGATTTCGGGGGTATGTCTATTCACCAAAAATGATTGTAATTGACCCCCACAACTGAAAATAATTTTTTCAGAATTAATTAAAAATTTTTTTTTTCGTCGAAAAATTTAAGCACCTACCCCCTGTCGATTTTTCTTAAAGATTC
This sequence comes from Colletes latitarsis, assembly GCF_051014445.1. Classification (NCBI taxonomy): domain Eukaryota; kingdom Metazoa; phylum Arthropoda; class Insecta; order Hymenoptera; family Colletidae; genus Colletes; species Colletes latitarsis. Next base: position 12,059,516 of record NC_135139.1, on the reverse strand, counting down.
CTTTTTGAGTTTTAGTAATTTTGTTTGACGCCCTACAGAAAAGTTGTCTAATACTTTTTTGTAGGTACCCATGAGCTCTACTTCAGAAAAAAGTTTCATTGAAATATATTCACAATTGTAGGAGTTATGGCTGTTTGAAAATTGGACCATTTTTATGGAGTTTTTCCCATTTTGCGGGGACAAGGATCGACTTTTCGGATATTTTTGCGATTTGTACATATTCTCCATCAAAATACGCGTAGTTTGCTTTTTTAAGCATTAAAATCGTCCAATCCGTTCAGAAGTTATGACGTGTTAAAGATTCGCATGAAAATTCGGGCACATTTCTGGCCAGAAATTATATTTTCGGTAAGGAATTTTTTTCTCGAAACTGAGTAGGATTTCGGGGGTATGTCTGTTGACCAAAACTGCTTGCAATTGACTCCTGCAACTAAAAATAATTTTTCCAAGACGATTCGAAAGTCTTTCTTTTCACCCAAATTTTCAGCTCTTACTCGAATTTTTTTCTCGAAAGTGGGTAGGATTTCGTAAGTATATGTATTCACCAAAAATGATTGTAATTGCCCCCCGCAACCGAAAATAATTTTTCCAGAACGTTCTGAAATTTTTGAATTTAATTTTTAATAACCTTTTAACGAAGCCTTCATCAAGAAATTGGTATTCTTGATTTTCGTCTTATTTTGGCCTTTAGAATCCTCTATTAAAATTTTTCCCAGGGGTGACCGAACACCCTGTATAACTCTTGAACTATCAGGTTTAGAGAATAAGTGTAGTCAGAATTTTATTTGAAAAAAGGTGCAATTTTAAAACACATCGATATATAAAAATAAAATTACATTTACTTTGACGATTATTTCGAAGTTTAATTTTACCATGTTTACTTGTGTCTCTGTGATATTTCTTTTATACGTAATCGCTCAAGGGGTTAAATTTTCATTTTACAGTATGGCAATTCGTTCGATCGATGATGTCTGTCAGACGCATTCAAATAAAAGCACCGTTGCGTTTTATGCACAATTCCACGCGTTCTTTCTCTCTCATTGTCCGATAATTGCTGTTTACTCTTCGTCGTCGTCGTCTCACGTTGGTTGTCGTTCCAACAATTTTTTCGCTTCAATTGACGGGCATCGGAAGGATCGCAGTTCCCGCGCGTATTGTTCTCAACTTTGATTTTATCGCGTCCTTCTCGACGACCATCCTTTCCTCCGGGTGCGTAGAAAGAGTATCTTCGATGCAGAATGTTTGTTCCTCTTCGTTGTGTCGCTTTCAATTCCACTTCCGTCGGCTTCTTGGAAGTTGGTTACCTCGTACATTTACAAAAGACAGTGCAGTTTTTCTCTTCCGTGCCGTTGGTTTCCTTTTCTCCTACCTGTTTCTCGTTTCCATTTTTTTTTCCTCCTTTTCTTTTTTTTCTCTTTTTCATCGTAACGGCGATTAATCGAAACCTCGCCAGTCAGTCAAGCTCCGAGCCGCGAGTGTATTTCACTGTTAACAAAGAAAAATACTCGTGGCTCTCGTTTTGCAAAGCGGTTTCCTATTCGTCGTGGCGATTTTCACCTTCGAGTCGCGACGCAATTATTCACCACGGTCGTTTTAATGATTTCGTTTACATTTAAAAAGATTACACGGATGCTCGTTCGCGTCCGGGATTTATCGTTGCACGGTCGGAGGTACGAGTGGTCCTAAACGTAATTTCCATGCCCGGCTGGCATCGCGTTATGAATGAAATTCTAATTTTAGTCCATGTGTAATATATACCAGATGTGTCTTGCATTAGAATGATATCCCAGAAACGTTTCCGTTTACATGGTTTCATTTCCGATCACGGTGACTGCGTTTCGTGCAACAGAACGGTCGTAAACATTAGTTTTGTTCCTTTGCAGCTTTGTCTAGCCTCAGCATTTATTTACCGCGCACGTTGCCTTAATTTATTTTTCAATTCTGCTAAATAATAGATAAATGTACTGACTTTCTTGGTTTGTGTTAATTTTATATGAGAATGTGTTATAATAGAATGATTCGAAATACTTTGTGGGGATGCTTCCCACACTCGCCACCATTATAGATTCATTCGTAAACAGATTTTCATGTATGTTTAATTCATAAATACCAACTGTAAAGTAGAATTTATAATCGAATGCTTTAAACTGACATCCAGCCGCTAAATCTAGTTTCAGAATGAATTTAAAAATTGTACTCGTTGATCGCGAATAAAGTTTGCTCAGGACGAAACGCTCTAAGAATAACTTTGCATGAACTGGCGATAAATACTGACTGGGAAGGATCAGTGGATGATTAAAAGAGGAAAGCTGATCCTTTGTGGGGCGGTCGATTAATTCGGAAATCGCGTTGCTGTCTGCATAGCTATCGGAGCGTCCCTTTGCTCGTGTAGCTTACAATGCGAAGAAAGATGAAAGGGTAGGCGTCGCAGAGAAGACACGGAATGCCCGCAGTGCCTCTGGAAGAAGCCTTAACCGCATTTCCTGTCCCATTTTCGGTAGTGCCCCACATCGTCGAAAGCTACAAAAGCCGATTCCACGGAAATAAACCGCCAGAAGGCTGACTAAGCCGCCAGAAAGAAAGGAAAGGGAGACAGTGCCCAGGGAAAAAAGAGGAGAACTTTTTAACTTTACCGCCGCCGCAAAAATCTGACCTCCTTTCTCTGCAACCTCCGTTTTCCCGCGCTCACGGAAAAATCTACCAGAAATCAATCGATCCGGGGAACCGGACTACTTTCGTGATTTCTCAGACTCGTTAACGTCAAAGGGGACTCGAGCAAAAGGTACCCGCAGGAACATTGCGACAGCTATCGAATAAACGATCAAGATTGCCGAGGAAATACCTTACCAATGAAACGTGTAACTGGAACAATTTACATGCGTAAGCTATAAATTTGAAATATCCATTTTGTGTCGCGCTATGGCGCCCCAGTATTCAAGCCCGGAGAACCTAGTTTATTGTGTTTCCAAGTGGTAGCTCTCAAGAGTGTATAACAAGATGCAAAACGCCCCCTAGGCTGTGCACTCTTGAGTATTACATAGATTCAGGCATTAGTTCGCCGGAATCTAATTAAGACGACTCGAGTCACTGGAGTGGCAAAACTGAATTAACGCAGTTTACTCTCAAAACCGACTTTCGTCTTTCGGACTGACACCCTTAACCACTGTTGGGACTCGAATTAAAGTGGAACTGGTTTAACTTATATCGCGTTTTATTTTGTAACCCTATTCCAGGTTTATCCTGCCCTTCTGGCCAAAGCTATCGCAAAAAATTAACCGAGGCATCGAATATAATCGTTGTCTGTGGTTGAACGGTATTTCTTTATTCGTAAATTAATTTTATAATTTTTTAAATTAATACTGTTAGTTCGGCAATAAGGAAGGAAATCGTTTAACGCGATAGCTAGAAAATATTTCAGCACCTGTCGAAATACATTTTTGTGTATCTAAAAATATTTATATAAAGGTTTGTTATGATAGTAAACATACGTAAAATGTTAATTAGACACCCAATATCATATGTTGTGATTCTACAGAGGCACAGGTAAATGATTTTTTAAGAGAATATGTGTGAGAATATAATGAGACGAAACATAAAGCAGTCGATAATTCAACAATTTCTTTAAAACTAAATTTCAAACTTAAATTTTTTTAAAATTACTTTAAGTATTTTCATTTCGAGAAATAAAAGAAAATATTAGCCAAAAAATTGCTTTCTATCATGCTTCGTACCCCAGGAATGGTTTACCCGGAAATTATGGCAATTAATAGGTTAATTCCTGTATATATTACATCGATGACAAACATTTTCGAGAAACTTCGACATGATGTTGGGAGACAGTAACATGTTTTCATGCATGAAATTGCGTTGCAATCTGTTGTATATAATATTTGAGGAGCAGTTTCTCAAAACAATTTGAAGTTTGGTACATTCTATGTGTATCACATCGACGATATTAAATTGTTGACAAGATTAGAGAGAAACGTTGACATAATATTAAACATAAATATGTCATCCTCTGCCCTAGCTTATATTATAATTCCTACACTAAAAATAATTTAAAATTAATATAACAAATTTTTTTTAAATATTTGACGGGGGATAGAGTTTTTTATAACGTGTTTGTTCACAAAGTTTATTCGTTCAAAGAGTCATAGTTCTACTCGATGATTCCAATTCGAATTTTTATTTGACAAAAATAACGGATTGCTCATCTTGTATTCGTCGCTCGAAATTTTTTACTCGTTTCTGCCCGCGGTTGTTGAACGATTCAACAATGCTTATTCGTACAGGTTCCCCTAACCTGTTCCCCGATAATATATCGAATCGAGAAACTGGCCAACTGCGTCGTACATCTCGCGCTTCCCTCGACCCCGAACACCGTATATGTATTTCTCATTGGTCGGGGAAGCTGACCGAGCACATTGATGATATAAAAGTCCGATTGAACGATAGCAGGCAACGGACCGCACAGCGTGCTGACTTATTTGATCTGAATTGCGCGATAAATCTCCGAGACGTTCGTTAATTCGTCGGTAATCACGCGGCCTGAAATTCCAAGGGACTTACTTCTAGTTTATTTTTTTTTTTTATATCGGAATTCTGTACTCCTTCGGGAAATTCTCGCGCTTTACTACACTCCGGAATTCTTCGACGGCGCTCGAATTTACATAGGTTCATTAATCTGTGTCGCGTACAAGGAAGCACGTCGATTGTTAATATGTTATTCTCGAAGAAAGTTTTGCATTTACGTAGACTATCGAAACATATTAACGCATAATACGATTCGTTTGAAAAAAGGTTATTATTTTCAGAGTTACTTTCTATAGAATTTATCAAAATATATTTCAGAAGTGTACAATAAGGTTATTTTCAAATATTGTCTCTGAGAGTGACGTTAAAGATTTGTATTTGAGAATTTATCTGCTTTAGATTCGCTAGTATTTTAAATTTTAATCAAATTCGAGAAAAAAGTTTTAACCATTATTTGACTTGTAATTGCTTGAAGTAATTTTTTTCTTCGTTGACAAATAATGAACAATCATCGAAACCTCAAGTTTTCCATTTCTAATTATAATTTCTAGGGGTGGGACTTTTTTCGGGATCCTTTGATAGGCCATTCTTTTGAACTCTTCTAAATCCGCCATTGTAATCCATTTAAAAAGAAGGATGAAGTTTCAGGAGTAATTTAATTTACAGATCAATTTATTAAATACTATTTCACAAGTATTTACGCGTAAAAGTGTCGTGAATTTTGAGTACTTTCCATGTTCTGTATTTAAAATCTTTCTTTTATTCTAATAATTCTCAACCGAGACTCTCTGAATAGCGCCGTCTTCGATCAAAATTCACAGCGTGCGATTTAAGAATGCTTTAAAATTGCATTAAACTTGAGGCTGCTAGAATCACGTAATGCTGAAAGGATAATTGAAATTGGATACGAAGTCGAGGATTTAGTTAATAAACTTAATTATGGGATGATTTGAAAGAGGTGGAAAAGAGATTCCACGCGGATACGCAGCGAAGGGGAGTTTCCTGGTTGCTGATGTTCGCCGGTTCTGCTTGCGTACAAGAAAGGGTAAAATTGCTACTCAGGATTGCTCTTTGAATTTCGTTTCGTAAGATAAAACTCGTCCCCCTTCTTGAAACAATCGTTCTCACGAATGCAGATGTAGAACAAATAATATTACAAAAAGGAGAAAATTATAAATTTAAAGAATTTAGAATCTTCTTGTCAACAATATTAACATAAAATCTTTAAATCTCGAGTTAGGAATTATAAGATTGGTAAAATATTTCTGCGACAAATTCCCCTATCTAATCTAATATTTTTATACAGAAAAATTAGAACAAAGGTAAGGTAAGGATGTTTTAACTTATATGACAACATAATTGCATACATTCATGTTACATTCGTGTCATTTTGTATGAAACTTCGAACACAGCATGTTTAACGATTTATCCTCGTGGAATCTCGATTAGAAGCGAAAGTAACGTTCAAATGTTTGAAAAAAATATGGTCGTTTGGTGAAATTTCATACGGTTGGATTTTCTGCTAGAACAACAAAAATCTCTCTTCAATTGGCTAATCGTTTCTCAAAGAGCCGCATATGCATCTGATTACGGTACCGTACAGCGCGAACCATCGTTGATTTATTTACGATCAAATATCGACGACGTAATTACGATCGTTAATTATTCGTGTAAATTAAACATAGTTAAATGGCCATGGGTAAATGAGACGCGACTATTCACGCGCGATTGAATTCATAATTAAATTTTTCGACCGAAAGCGTATTAATTGGCATCGGCGCGCGTCACTATTTCTTCCGCGTGCATAAATAACAAGGCTGGCCGAATGCAGGATGTTTTGTTAGCAGTCGATGTATCTTCGGGAGCAAATTCAGCACATTCGAGTAACGAAGTATGTTCGTATAGACAACAGGTACTATTCGATCTTGTTTCCCGAATTACGGGGTACTTTGTTTAATTTTCACGGAGAAATTGGCTTTCGAAGGCAATTATACACACGTATGCACATGATATCGCGTACGGTGTACAAATTGAGTGGGTATACACGTAGAAAAATTGATGAGAGTTACGATAGTTTTTACCTTACTAATTATATAGAAAAAACTTGAAGTTTCCTAAATAATAATATAAATATTTAGGTGCTTTATTTACGAAATTTTTTTACCGTAGAATTCAACTACATGTTCTTCCATGTATATATTTACTACTTTATTTTGATTTCCTTTTACACCATCAATTTTAATCTACGAATCTAAAGAAACGACAACCCTTAATCGAAAAAGCGTATATTATAATATTCTTTCAAATTAAGCACCCTCTTCTTTCTACATTTCTCATGATTTCTAGTCTCATCTGAGATAATTGAATTATTAAGAGCGAAAATGTTATAATAAGTTTAATGCTCGCGAGAGTCATGAATGATCGAACACGTTTATCTTCGCATATATCTTCCTATATTTGTATAAATTTTTTTTTTATTTCTTCGGCGCGGTAAATTCGCCCCCAAAGTTGGTTCAACTAATAACGAGGCGCCCTACTCGTGATTTCGTTTTAATTCGAGGGTGAAACTTTCGGTTATCATCGCGACTAGATCGATTTGATATTGGCTAAGATTTCGCTGGACAGAGACGAACGGAGGGGGAGAAACAAGTCCCTCGGGGCAATATGTCGTTCTTCCGGCTATCGCGTCGAACTTTCTCTAGGAACTTTTTGGGGTAAAGGAGAAGAGGATACAGGTGGGGCTACGCAAGACGAATTATTGGAATGCCACAAATATTTCTTCCGGGATTCCGGCTGCCTTCGGGTTGGAACGTTTATCGAGGCGGGACGTTAATTCGATATTGGATAAACAGAGGGGAAGAATAGGAGCTTTCGATATGTGGATGGGAAAGAGCTCGTTGCATGACGTTAAATTACGTTGCTAAAAAATTTCTTTCCAATAAGGTATTTAAAAAATTTGTACATAAATATGACCAAATAATTCCAAATAAACCTTTATACATCACGGTTTATTGATAAATTTTCTTAATATAAACAATGTATACATGTTTCTATAAACGTTTTGAACAACTTTCATGCAAAAATGGACTCAGAATATTCGAAAATATTCAAGAGAATTCCCTAATAGACAGAAATCGTATAAAGCCTTTTATCAATAAATACATGCCAAAAATAAGTTGTTTGTTTTTCAAATAAGATCTTACATAACGTTCGTAGACTACTTATAATTGTCATTAATATTTAAAATTTAATGTTAGTATTATTAGTATTAGTATTATTATATTGTGTACATTTTCACAATATTGGAAACTAATTTAGAAGCTTTTACAAACTTATAAAACGAGCATTATTCGGGATTTTTAATTACTACTCGTCGTTTAAATTTTTTCGAATCGAGCCAGAAAACGGGCAAGCACTCGATACAACGCAGAGGTCTCATAAAAATTCGCGCGACATCGTCGACCCGGGACGATAATCGTGTTTCGAGAATGTTAATTTAGCGACCGCATCGATCGAATAAAACGTGAAATAATTTCCAACGCGTCCGGACGCTTGACGTTATCAATTATTCCACCGTGGAAGTAGCAAAGAGGCCAAGTGCCAAAATTATCAAGACTGAAATTCCTCCATAATTAAATGCTACGTGTCGTTGTCAGTAATTACAGAAAAAGGCAATTCGTTAGCAGTCTTTTTACGGTTGAAAAGCGTGTCTGTAAAAGGGGCCTCAGTTTTTCAAATACTAAAACAGTACAAACATTTTTCCAATCTATTAAAATGTTGAAAAAGACTGTGCAATTATTTCATTTTTCAAATCTTTCCATTTCTTAGTGTTTTACTTTTTGATGAATTGGACGTGTCCACAGTAAAATGAACTTTGTAAAAAGTATGCTTCCGATTCAATGTAAATTTTGCTTAACGGTTTTATATGTTAGTAAAAATATACTAAATATAATAAATATGCTCGATTTAATATTAGTATAATCCAGAAAACCATGGAACTTTTGTTTAATACATCTATTTATGGATATTAAATATTCATTTATATTATAGCAGTTTCCGTCTTTCGACGTTTTTCTTTCGTCCAATTAAACGTTGACGCTTGAAAGTTATCGTGAAATTTATTTCTACGTTGTTACATATTTTCTTCATAATTTTATAAATCATCGATGCAGAAAGGGAAAAAGAAATATATATAGATAATTGAATATGCAACGCAGATTTTTCCAACGTCGATAAAAGTTCTGATGTATAAGAGTTTTTAAATCAAACTTTGTGTTATTTTATTTTTACTAAAAATACGTATATATTGCCTTAAGTCCTAGTTTTTAAAAAGATACATATTTCTATTAGTAAATATCGTTAAGTGTAAAAGAAATATATCAAAATACTGAATCGTTTCCAACGATTTCGCGAGCATATTATTCGCGTTGGTTGTATCGATCATACTGTGTACTGATAATCGGTCGTTCGAATAATCGACTTAATCGGGTAATCAGTCGTTCGGATAATCGACGTTCTACCATATTAACAACGTAATAATTAGTAAACGTAATATGCTCGAGCGCTCGGGTACCTGATAAATTCCGTCGAATCGAGAACACTAATCTGTTTGCACAAGCCACTTGTCCTTATTAAATTTCTCGAACGCCGTCAAGTACGCGGAGCGGAGGGTTCATCAGTCCATTGCTCTCCGTTACGCTTACGGTTTTCACCCAAGAAACAGGAATCGTGCCAACCGATGCTCCTAATTTATGACGCAGGGTCGCGCGTTAACTCGTTAGGTTCGGAAAACAACGAAAAGTGGGGCGAATTTACGAGCAACACGTCTTATTAATTACCAGCCGATAATGGGTTTCGCTCTGCTGCTGAGCGGAACTCGCTTTAATTCGCTCATCAGCAGCTGCTTAATTAGCATCCGTGCCATTAGATCAACCGGAAACTTTCGTCGACAAATCGCTGCTTCGTTCGCTCCAAAAAGCTCCGCGGATACCTGCTGGCGAGAATACGAGCTGTCACGACGGATCCCCGCGTACAAAATACCAAACTCGATGCAGTTCGTCGCTGAATACCCCAGAGTACCGTGGGATATAAATTGAATACCTAATTATTGAACTTTATTTACTAATAATATAACAACAGTGGATTATAACATAAGCAGTAATATATAAAGTTTAATAAACACGTAATTTCTGTATGGTACAAATGAAACGAACTGGAAATGAGAAACAAAAACGCAATATCACAGATCGATAAATTTTTACGTCACTCCGCGTTCCTTCATCACACACACACAAAACATTCATTCATTTAGATTCGTTGTCCTAGAGTCGTTGTCCTCCAACACTAATCGCCGGGAAACGGTCGCGAAATTGCAAGATTCTCTTCATCCTTACAAGCAGGAGTGTATTAAAGTATTAATTCTTGAAAAGATTTCGACTCGAGGGGCCACTATGGCTACAATTTTTTATTTTTTGACACCATGTATACATGATGACTTAAAATAGTTTATAAATTATTTTCCAGATAATAGTTGCATGGGTTTTTAGGGAGGTATATGATACTCTGGTTTTATAAAAATATTTATTCAACAAAATTATTATAAAATATTTCAATGGTCCCAAAGCTACACTATCGTTCGTAAATTACGTGGATACTTTGCTTGTGTTGGAAAATGCAAATTAAAGTATAGATACAATTTTCTAAATCTTATTATCTTCGTTACGTTTGTTCGTTTCGAGCTACGACTTTATTATAAATTTTACAACGCACATATAGAATTAAAATATATATGCAATAAGGAAACAAATTTTGAACACGTTTAAAATCAATGAAGGTCTGGTAGAAAATACTATAGGAAAGTTGGAATGAAAAAAAAAAATAGTAAGAAACAATTAGTATTCCACAGTTAATTCGAAAGACTGTAAAACTAAAATTTTTAATTGTTCGTTGTTATTTTAAAATTCAAGGAAGCTTTACAGAGAGGGTTGTCTCAACCCACAAATATAACAGTTCGTATCTTTAACTATTTCTTATATTTTTGCATATTAAGTGCATTCTGTAGTTCCTCGAAAATTTAAATTTCCCATAAATGCATAAATATGTCTATTGATGACATACAATATCACTAACATTTCCATCATAATGTAACGAATAAATTTTAGTTTCGTGTTATAATATACATCGCTATACAGTGTCAATTCGTTTTTATTCGCCATTTTCGACATTCATTAAGTGTTTGGTGATTGATGGAGGGGAGTGTAGGTTGAATGGCCGACAGTGGAACAAGTAAGGAACTCGGACAACTATCTTGGAGCATCCGAATTCGTTAACGATGATCTTTGGCGGTCCGGTTCTCCATGTTCCTGCGGCGTGTAGTTAAACACGCGGGTTCGATCAAAGGCGTCATCTGTAATTGGTCCGTTTTCCGTACTGACGACCATAGTCGCAGCTGGCCTCCAGGGATATCGAGGTTGCTTCTCCTGTTTCTCGATATCGATCGACGCGGCACGTTCGAACATTGCTTACGATGCCTTCGGACCCCTTTGGCGTACTTGACATTACGAGTTCAACAGTCCGTGATCTAGGTTACTCACTTGTATAATGCACGTAGTGCCGGACGATTCGTCCAAGGCCCCGGTAACGTTTAGTTAAACAGAGGTATAAACGCCGATATTCGAACTGGATATTGCCCGAAGGGTAAATAGACGGGAAGCTGCGCAATTCGCCTCGCGGTAATGAGAAACTTCCGAGCACGGAGAACAACGGCGGTAATTGGAGTACAAAAGCGTTGTAATTGCCCGAGGAAAGAATCGAGGGGGCGTATTGCGTCCGTTCGATTATTTGTTTCGATTATTCAGTTATTTCCTCGAAGATAATCGGATTAATTTGTGATCCCGACCCCCTCGGGCGGACTATTATCCGCTCTGAAAAAGAGTTTCGTGTATTTCTCAACCACTCGAAAATTTCATTGGGCGGGTTCTGTTATCGACGAACCTTTGTTCCCTTTAAAAGGATATTAATCGTTGCAACCGTGGAAGGTTACGATTCGAAAGGATTAATCCTCGTTGCTATACGTTTCTCGCCATAGCGCGACACGGATATCATATTCTTCGCGTAAAGTCGCCTTCGAACGAAACTTGTCTTTCCGGGCACTCGATTTAATTTACGTTGAATATTTCAGTCCTCCTTGGAATTCCCAGCGCGAATATTTTTCTGGAATATGTTTAAATAATAAGAAATGTAAAACACGTTCATATTCGACATGGACAAATTTTGTTAAATCGCGAAAAATGTACGTCTGAAGTCGATGTAGAAAGTGAAACTTGCCTTTTCCAACGAATAACATAATCGAATTCTGGACACTCAATTTCGTTTGCGTTGAATTTTTTAGAGGCCACCTTGGAATTTCCAGCGCGGATATTTTTCTGGAGAATATTCAAATAACAAAAAAAGTAAAGAATGTTCACATTTGACGCAGACAAATTTTTTCAAGTCGCGAAAAATGTCTGGACACTCAGTTTCGTTTACGAGAATTTTGAATTTTTTAGAGGCCTCCTTGGAATTCCCAATGAAAATATTTTTCTGGAGAATATTCAAATAACAAGAAAAGTAAAAAATGTTCCCAATTGATGCAGACAAATGTTTTCAAGTTGCGAAAAATGGACGGTTGCTCTTGAATCCACTGTGGAAAGCGAAATGGTACGCACGTTGTCCGCCATAGTTCACGCGTTACAAGCGATTAAATAGGAAAGGGGCTGCAGATGGTGCACGGTTGTAAGACTTGCCCGAAAATTATTCCGTCTTTGTAGGTCAGAGTTCAGGGGCAAAATTGTAGTGCTCGGGGCGGAATGGCATAATTCCGCAGTTGTGCAAGGCATCGAATATATTTCGTTGGTCGTGTGTTCAGCATCGAAATAATGCCCCGACCCGGCAAAACATCCCTGAAATTACCTAAATAACCCGAGTTACTGCTTAATAATCTGCGCGCTGATTGCTTAACGCGTGCATTCAAGTAACCCGTATACGCTATTCGGATGCCTGTTCTGCTAATCTCTGGGTAGGATGATCGCGAAGCAGAGGATGAGCGTGTTTGGTGTGTCAAACGCACGGTATCGTTCCCCTAAACACTTATGTCACGAGTTCGCGACCTGCATTTGACCATTTGCGAAATTACACGACTCGACGTGACGAGCAAATGCAGTGCCGCTCCATGCCTAATCAATACCGTTGTAAATTTCATTTTGTCTTCTTTCCACCTTTTGAAAAGTCCAGAAAGGCTCGACACGAAACTAAGATGCGTTTCTTCTTTACGATGTATGCTTCGTACTCGATTCTCCATCTCAAACCCATCGCTTTGCGATTTAATTTGTGATTGCGTGCACCATTGTTCGACAGTAGAGGACAGGGATTTTTACGGACCTTAAGCAGCGTGAAACACATGACTATTTAACCTGGAGATGACGGAAAAGCGATAAAAAATAAACGAAAACTTTGGAACGTAGCATTTAGTAAAACTCGTCGATCGTCGTTGTCTTCCTCCAATATAAATATTTTATTTAAATATTCTCTCCTAATGTAAACAGGACAACTAAAAATAAAATTTAGATTAAAAGTTCATAGTTTGGGGCTAGATTTGAAAGTTTATTTAGTTATAACGAATTCAAATTTTCGATTCGTCAACTTCCCGTTTACATTTCAATCGTAAATTAAAATCGAACGAATTAAAAAATTTTATTTGTCGTTTGTGAATGAAATTTGTTCGTTTTTAGTACGTAGTACCTATCGGTACAATAAATATGTAGAATAATAATAATACGTAGGACTGTGGAGACCCGTTTCTGTGCCGTTTTGAAATTTATCCGCGCCGTTTGTCACGGCTGTTCGTGTTTCGTGTTCAAATGTAATATTTTATACGCGTCATTACGTTCCAGGAAGGGTTCGTAACAAGCGTTTTATGTATGAATGCATTATAAAAGGAATAACTTTGATAAATTGTTAGGGAGGAATCGCGACGTTAGGTGGTCCAGCGAAATTATACACGAATCGTTGAACACAGACATTGTGACCAATCGATCACCTTTCATCGATGGTACAATGTCGATTAATACGAAATAATAATTCACGATAGATTGTAAAAAATTATGCAAGGTCCTGAATGATTCTCCGTGCAGAAATGAATCGAAGATGTGAAATAACATTTTTCCGTGAGTTCCTTCGTTAACAAGGAAAACAACTTTAAAAATTTGTCAGATTTGAGTCTTCATCTAACAAATTTCGGAATAATATCGATTTGTTTAAGATTGTTTTCGGTACATTATATTGTCGAGAATTGGAAAAGTTAATTAATTCCTGATATAAAATCAGAAACAAGTGATGTACAAATTATAAATTTGTAAAGAACGAATTCTTTTGAAAGAATTATTCACGAAAAATGTAAACAATTAATGATTTAATAAAATTTAAACAGCAATAACGATAAATGAATTTTTTATAATAATAATTTACAAACTAAGAGATTACGAATTAATAAAAATGTGCATATGTTGTCCGATAAAAAATTTTCTACCTTTCTTTAAAAGGTGTGTTATCAGCATTTGTTCAAACATTTGTAATCTAATAATCATGCATAAGTACACGTTACAGTCTAGGCTATACAAACAAGTATATGTATTAAATGATAACGTTTGTACATTATAATTAATAGTTTCAAGGCCACTTAAGACCGTCTGTTATGTGATTAAGATTTTTCGAGACACTCAAGGTCATCTGGCTTCTAATAATGTTCAAAGAAAATCGAAAGTTCCCAATTTTGAAAATTTTTGCTGACCCTATAAAAGGCACTTCTACTTGTCGGGTGTAAAACGAATATTTCTACTTGTTCGATCACACGTTGAGCATTACTACTGGGCCGACCTATAACAGACATTTCTACTTGTTTTCTTCCGAGAAAGACTTCTTATCTGGCTAAACAGATATGTCTACTCGTCTCATTTGACATAGACACTTATTTTCTCACTCGTCCGTATAAAACAGACATATTTTATTACTCTGGTTTGAAACGAACAGTTTCTGTTTGTCAGACCAGAACAATTTTCAATTCCTTGATCGGAAATCGATGTTTTCTAGGTGATTGGTTGGGAATAGTAATATAACTGTGACGCGTTCTGAAACCCTCCATACATTTACGACAGAAATCGATACTCTCGTATCAAGTTATACCAAGAAGTGTCATGAAACTATTTGAAACGTACCAAGACGTATCATTATTGTGTCGATGCATATCAATTATATAAACGTGCAATTCCATTCAGAATTCGTTTGAAATAAAACAAGCGTCGACAGCTTTCGATAATTTATAGAAGCGTGAATCATACTTCGTGACTCTAAAAACTTAAAGGAGATAAATTTTTATGGGGTTAATTATGCCGAATCTTTTAAACTTGAAGGAAAAATTGAGTACGACTAGTGCAATAAAAATAATAATTATATTAAAATAAAGGTTCGCGGACAAGACTAATTGTTATGGTATCTTACACATTATATTTCATTTTTAATTTATGAAATGGGTTTACATTTAGGGGATGATTCTACAAATCAAATTAAAACGAAAATCATGGATGACTTTCTTGTACGTAAATAAAGTATTGCAGTAATAATAATTAAAAAATATTTGACCCGTATTTTTTTTATCCGCCATCGTCTATGTTAAAGGGGTGAGATTATTTATGAGATTATGAATCTTTTCTATTAGAAACATAGGAAAGGTGTAAACAGATTAATTTTGTATCTTTTTGATAACGAATTTAACTGTATAGACAGATTTTTAAAAAAATACAGATTTATTAGAAACCGCGACAGAACATTTAAGAATCGATATCTGTATTAATCTAGCATAACTGTCCGATCCCAAACAGGTGTTATTATACTTGTCCAACCAGAGAAATCCTAATCTACCAGTTTGATTAATCGCTGTTCCGTTCCACTTCACTGGTCCAAACCAATTCTATTCCATTTGTCCGATCGCGTCTCTCATTTTCCTTCCATAGCCGAAAACAGGCTACGAAGACTCGACATTCGAATCTCCGATTCGAAAACCTCGAATATACTTTCAGAATTAAAATTCACAAGTTCACCAAGTATCTTGGTTGGTTTCGTTCAACAATATACTGTCCGTTATTCTGCGGACCCAAATAAAATACAACCTATTCGATACATCCATAAATTGTTTACGAACCGATGGCTGCAGAGAGCCCAGAAATTGTTCCAACGTCGTAGTGCTTCCACGTTTCCGTAAATTGCCTACAAATTGTACGCGATTTCGAGAACACTTCGAAGTCGGAGTCTCCCCGTGGAAAACGATGTAACGCAGAACTCGTTTCCGGTTGAAAACACGAACCCCTCTCAGCGATACGTTCTCGTATAAATACAACAGGGGACAATGGCCGTTTAGTATTTCCACCGCGATAAAAACGTACGTCGACGGTGGCAATAAATATAACAATTATTGTTCGTATAAATGTCAACGGCAGCGCAACAGATTATCGTGCGTCGTCGGTCGCCGCATTATCCGGCACTTGTCTCGTTATTTTCTCAACTACATTGCGACATTAATGTAGCTCGCGTCGTGCAGCTGGCGTTGATTAGAAAGGTTGCCAGAGTCTCTACATCGTGCTGGTCTACGAGTTGCCACGGCGCAGTTATTGGCCCCCAGGCAGTCGTTAGACACCCCACTGATTTCAAGAGGACGGGTATGGGGGCGGCTGGTCTATTACTCGCCGGTCATCGAGATTACTAGGAGGTCGGTGGCGGGATGAAAAATGGCTACCCATAAATTATTCCCGCTATTCGATACACAGGATGGCCTGACTGCATTGTCTCGATGACGCGTCCCCGCTGAAACGCTCGCTCGACGCGTTCGATTCCGCGAAACACGGTGATTTACGAATTTCTCGCGCTGTTACATTTTTATCCGTGCCTCTAGCCCTCGTATGTTCTTTATTATTTTATAGTTTTATTTACTTTGGAATTACGCGAAGCTTTGTCACGTAATATTTGTATTCAACCCTTAACTGGTATTATGAGGCGCTTTGAAAGTCCAACACAATTTATTTTCTTTCTGTTCGACATTGTGCTCTATTTTTCTGTTCTATTTTATATTTTTATTCATTCTGGATTTATGCGAAGTTTCGTTGCATAGTATCTACAATATACAATCCTTAACTGATTTTTATTTTTAAAAAATTCTAGGATATAGAAATTCTTGATTATTGTTTATTTTTATTTATTTTGGAATTACGTGAAGTTTCGTTGCATAGTATTTGTATTCAATCCTTATCTAGTATCGTGGAGTGCTTCGACTAAGAAAATTTATTTTATTTCTACTGAATATTGTTTTCTATTTTTCTTTTCTATAATTGTGCAAGAAAATTGACTGCTTTTTATTTTACAGCAGTACTGTTTAGGGTATAGAAATACCATACGATACTAATTACTATGAATGCACGATACCAGTTAAGGGTTAGAAGTGTAGTTATTAGGCAGCTATTTTTAGGGTTGGGTAAATACAGGGTGTTCGACCACCCCTGGAAAAAATTTTAATGGGAGATTCTAGAGGCCAAAATAAGACGAAAATCAAGGATACTAATTTGTTGATTGAAGCTTCGTTAAGAAGTTATTAACAAAATTATTGTTAAAAATTATTAATAAAATTTGTCCACCTACACGAATTTTTTTCTCGAAAGTGAATAGGATTTCGGGGGTTTGTCTATTGACCAAAAATGATTGTAATTGACCCCCGCAACCGAAAATAATTTTTTCAGAACGATTTGAAATTTTTGAATCTAATTATTAATAACTTTTTAACGAAGCCTCCACCAACAAATTGGTATTTTTGATTTTCGTCTTATTTTGGCCTCTAGAATCCTCTGTTAAAATTTTTCCCAGGGGTGGCCGAATACCCTGTATACGGAAAATAGATCTCTGGTTGTCCACTTTATGTTAGACAACAGTTACAATCTACAAAAGAATTTCCTCTCGGATAGGATAATCGATTTCTGTCGAATGTTTTTCTGGTCTCTCGAGCAATACAAATTTTCTCGGTCAGAATAGGAACAATGTAGAATTCGAGATTCTATTTAAGGAAACTAGAAATGTTATCTTTCCGGGGGACCAACGGATTCGTTACGCGACCAGTGCCGTTCTACGATGGAGATTGTATAACATCGGGCAAAATAAAATGCTCTGAACAACGTTATGAAACGCTTAACCAGGTAGAACGACATCATCGAGCGTAATCGACGAATAGGGTCCTATCAAAGTGTCACTAGCAGAAGGGTTACGCCACCGGTGCACAGCTTCGTAAAGTTTTACCAGAGACGAAGTCGCCGACGTCACTTTGCGTAAACCCATCGGCATGGCCAAGCAAGAAGTTTCAAGAATTTCGGCTAAAAACTTCTTCGGACCTGGGAACGACATAACCGAACTTCAATCGACGAAAGCTTCGTAGAACGCGAAAGGTTAAATGCTAATGAGCGACGAAGTTGTTAAAGACAGGTCTGGAGAAGAAATTTAAGAGTACAAACTAATATTTAATGCTCAGAACTTAATGGAACTTCTTGTACGCGAAAGTAACAATAAGCCTCGCGAGGGACTTCCGTTGGATGATTTGAAACACTGTTGTGGTGAGCTTTATGCCACTTAGCTATATATTTTGATGAGTAGCAAGCAAACATTAATATATTTTATTTTATTATATATTTGCTTTTTTTAATTTTTACTATATATTTTTGTAGCTTCTCTTTTCCTTACTATTCTCAAAGTTGGGTTAATAAAAGTGTACTACCTTAATCTTTTATTTTTGACAAAATAAATACACACATTAGTAGATACTATCTGTCAATAATGATTGATTTAATGAAATCACGACTGTATTTTTGAGTTATGAGACTTTCTTCGATTGCTTCTGAATGAAAACAAAATTCCAACTTGGTGGGATCGACAGTTTTGGAGATAAAAATTTATTTCTACAGCCAATTTTTTCTCAAACGTCCAAGAATCGTAAACTCGAACGTCCTGTATTTTTGTAACAAATTCAAAGCCAGCAAAATGATAACTTAAACACCCCGTAATTTTATATGGATAATCGACCGCAAAATGTGATCGAGCTACGCAACAATGCCAGACTGACCGCAGATAGCAGATCAATTCAGTATTTTTACCTCGACTCTCAATTTTAACTAACACACCAAGTTCTTGCGAGCAGACTGATCCACTCATCTTTGATCCTCGATTGCTCTGCACTCTTCCGCATACATCACACCCTCGTGGCACGTGCAACCGAGCGCAGAAAATTCCACGTGCAGTCTAAGATCTCGTTCATAATGATAATCATAAGCATCCTCTATCGTTCCGTCCCAAACCACTCGTCATTCGTGCCTAGAATTGCTCGATCCACTCGTTCGGAAAGTTCGTTCACCCCTTATGCGCTCAATACATTCTTCACGCCACAGTAATCACGTAAAAATAACGACAAATATTATTATTCCATTTTAATTTCAACCCTGATACTTTGAGTCGTAATTTGTCAACGCACACGAACAGGAGTGCCTCGAGCAGACATACTCGAATTTATTTTGACTCCTGGGCCGTTTCACATTTAATATAGGCCGCAGATCATTACTCTCTAACGATAATAGTATTTTTAAAACTATAATTCAGTCGTATGAAGTATCGCGTATGGTTTGCAAACACTGTCAATGAAACCATCGGTTCTGATCAAGAGAAAGAACGATCAGGAAATATTTCCGACGCCTCGACCTCACTGACTTTTCTCCATAAAATTCTAACAACCATCTCACCATCCTTCAACTATCACAGTCCAATAACTCCAATTCAACATCCATCTAGAGATACATACTGTGTAACTTGAACTAGGTCAGCTTGCATGTGCTTCGCGGAAAACCATTCTCATTCACACTTAAATCTCGGGCACGGAGTCGAAGCATTACTGAATTCACATAAATATTACTATAAGAACGACGCTCGATCGAACGCATCGCTAACACGAACCGTCACGGATTTTCATTATTATTATTAGACTGCGGATGTTTATGCATTTATGGGAAATTTTAATTCTCAAAAAACTATGGAATGAAACTATGCAAAAATATAAGAATTACTTAAAGTAGGATGCGAATTATTATATTTAGGGGTTGAGACAACCCTCTACAAGGCTTCCATTTCATGAATTATGTTAACAAAAATATGAATGTACATAAAGATCCGCAGTCTAATTATTATTATACGAGCTGCATAAAAGCCCATTTGTACAAGAGAATAATTGCACAAAAAAAAAATAATGATGATACTAGAGCCAACTATATGTAGTGTAATGTCTTTGTAAACATATGCAAAAGGATTTATTACGTTTTATTCAAACCCTTTTCCAAAAAAAATTCTAAAAATTAATTTTATTTTAGGGAGATGAGAATCTCTTAATAGAAATCTTCAGCAAACTTTTCTCCCAAAACGCCAGGAAAATTCTGTCTTAAATATATATTTATATTTGACGTTTTAATTTACTGTCTTGGATTATTTTCAGAACACTGAAAATTATAACAAAAATGTGATATATTAGAAAGTGGAAATGTGAGAAAATGAGGCATAAAACATGAACGTACGGTGGACTGGGACGGATAGAAGTAATTGGAAACTGGTAGGAAGAACAATGTCGGAATAATAAGAGAGGTTAGTACGGAGCAGGTTGTACGGATGGGACAGAGGGAGTGAAATTAGTCACCTAATATTAAATTGGCGTGTCTGACTAATCGCGTTCGAAGCGGTGAATCTTGGATCTTATAACTTCGAGAAGATTCAATAAAAATCCCGCGCAATTAGTGCGTGACACGTATGATGAATCCTGCAATCCTGTGTTCAACGAGGTAGTTAATACGATTGAAAGAAACTTTTATCTAAAAAATAGCTTTTACCCGTAGCTATGCCTGCTGGCTTAATCGTAAGTAGGGACTGCTAAAGTCAAATTATTATTAAATGGTTTTATATTTGTAAAAAAATTTCTAAATGATAGAAAATATTGTTGGAATCGTTGTATTATATTGTTCATATTTATTACTTTCCCGTCAAAATTAAAAAAAGAAGAAAAAAGGAACAACAACAACAACCACGAAATTACTTTCTAAATAGAAGTAACACAGTTGTAATAAACAACATTTGGTAAAAATAAATGGAAAGAATACACAAGAAAACAAATTTCTTTTCACTTATAGTTAATTACCATTATAGTGTACGAATATGAGTAAGAATAATTGTGCGTATAGTAACGTAGATTGAGCACTAATTCGGACCATTATAGTGTAGAAATACGAGTGAGGAGTAACTGTACATATAGTAGCGTAGATTGAGAACTAATTTGGACTCTTATAGTGTATAAATACGAGTGAGGAGAAACTTTGCATAAAGCAGTGTAGATTGAGTACTAATTTGGTCTATTATAGTGTATAAATACGAGTGGGGAGTAACTGTGCGTATAGTAGCGTAGATTGAGCACCAATTCGGACCATTATAGTGTGCATGAATACGATTGGGGAGTAACTGTGCGTATAGTAGCGTAGATTGAGCACCAATTCGGACCATTATAGTGTATAAATACGAGTGGAGAGTAATTGTGTGTATAGTAGCGTAGATTGAGCACAAATTCGGACCATTATAGTGTGTATGAATACGAGTGAGAGTAACTGTATCTATAGTAGCATAGATGCGCACAAATTCGGACCGTTTGATGATGCACAATAAACCGAGGCGATAAAAACCGGTATAGATTCGACTGATTGTTAAGGGTGACTCGAGACAGGCCAGGTGCGTTCATCGATACGTTATTGTATAGAGCGAGACTCCCATTGAAATATCCACTCTCTCCCAGAACGACGGCCCGTATATTCTGACGTCTTCTCGATTTATTACGTCTCGTTTTACTTCACATTTAACTGACGGCGAGGGGGGTATGGACAGAGGGGTGGAATGGAGACTTTCATTCGTCGATATCGGCTCGCTAATAATGCCAACGGAGCAGTCGGAGCTACCTCATCGGGGCTGCATTGTACGAGTAGGATTGTGTTCGCCCGTCGCGGTCTACCGCGAGTCGCCTCCGTGTTGCTTTTCTGCGCTCAAACGGCTCATCCGCGCGCAGAAAATTTGATCAACGATCCGATATTTCCTTTTTCTTCTATTCGTGCTTCCTCCGACTCTGTTAACACTTTCACTGCACAGCCGGCGACCTATGATTTCCCTTATGAATGCGAAAAGTGATTTTTCGAACTGTGTTGGAAAAGTTTAGTATTATTTGTTTTAACTTGTAATTAGCATTTTGATCATTTTTTGTGCAATGAGTGAAGTTTCTCGAATGAACAATTAGTTAACACAAAAATATAACGATTCGATATAATATTTTATTTATTTTATCTACCAAAACGAGTGTCGGAGACATAGATTCGTAATTTACCTTTATTTTTCAAAATACATGTAATATGAGTGGAACAAATATAATACTGGGGTCTCAATTTTCCTGGGAAGGACTGCTCAGTGTATTGCATTTATTAGTTTTGTGGTGATTTCGAATACGTATCGTAAACCCCAAGAGTATTTGCCTTCTTGAATAATCTTGTCGCACTAAAGATCTTAATTAAAGCAACTAACCAATCCTTGAACCGAAGACTTCATTGTAACAATGGTGTCTGGCTCCCGGGATTTACAGGTACAATTTTCTCAAGAATTTTAGGAAATGTATTAATTGTATAGTTTCATAGTAATTCCGTATATTTTTGTTTTTATCAATCGCATATAAATATATTTTCTTTGCTATTTGGTAACATTATCATTTTTAACTACTAAAAGAAATTGTCGACTGAAATTCAATTCATTTTAAAAATTATAATAATTAGTCAATCATGTATTTTTGTTGACATTGATCAGGAATCTCATTTCTTAAAAATAAATAAAAATTAATATAGTTTGCAATAGTAATATTAGCATATTTATTTCATCGAATGTTTTTGTTTCGAATTGAATTCTTTATTTTTTAATACCGTATTCTTAAAAGATAAAAAAAGTAGTAGTAGTAGTCGAATAAAAATTCATTATGAATGAAAGGGTTAGGTCTCACAATTGAGTAATGTGGGGGAACACCATCTTTGTTCAAAGGAATATTAAAAGTCATTTGATTCTTCTACGCCATCGTTTATTTAAACATCATCCTCGTACTTTTCATATTACCATTAATCTTTCAGTCGAGCGACCTAGGAATTTTCCAATTTGTATTCAGCACATTTTTACGTATTATTGTCCGTGCTTGTTCTTGGACAATTTATAGACCTTTGATGAAGCTAGCTGCAACGCTGACGTAACATCTTTTTCGCATGGACAGGGCGTACGTTTGGAAGCTCGGACTATTGATGGCTTTGAAATAACTACGGGAAGTATGGCGCGGAAATGAAAAGCGCTTGGTTTGACAAAAATGAATCGTTGTAAGCGAAAGAAGAACGATATGTTAGCTGCTGTAAATAAGTGTCTCATTTGATAGATAGTCGTTCCCTGAGGAAACTAAAGTACAGTCTTTTGATACAGCAGCGCGTGAACATTATTCAACGAGTTCGCGAAGAGATTCGTTATACGTAGAGCTCCCAATAAATCTTAATATATCGTGTTAATTCAAATCCACGTTACGAAGATTACTGAGAAAGGCGTTACTTATAAA
This sequence comes from Colletes latitarsis, assembly GCF_051014445.1. Classification (NCBI taxonomy): domain Eukaryota; kingdom Metazoa; phylum Arthropoda; class Insecta; order Hymenoptera; family Colletidae; genus Colletes; species Colletes latitarsis. The sequence goes on along the minus strand of NC_135139.1, from coordinate 12,036,217 downwards.
TTCGAACTTTTTTCAATTTTATTTCGATATTATATTATGTCACAGTCCATAGGTTTGTGAATATTTATGATTCTTTAAGTTATAACTCATTTTGTGTATTTATTTTGTTCCTTTGGTTAACTTTAAAAAATAATATTACAAATTTTTATTCTAGAACGAAATATTATGGTTACTCATTATTCGAATAAAATTGTGATACAAAATAATTTATAGAAGCTAGTATTAATAGTTCGTGAAAATGTTATGTTCAGTAATTTGTTTCTTGAATGGAGATAGTGTTCACAGACTTCAATTGTTATGCTGCTGTCATAGTTCTAATCGATTCTTTTCTCTGGTGTTTTTAATTAGGAATTGTATTATAAAGATGAAATTAAACAACTCCTCTTAACATGGTATAACATTGGAGATAATAATGTAGAATATATTGATTACTAAAGGAACATAATATCGTTGTATTTCGTTTCATGTTGTTTGGGAATTATCTGACTTAATACAAAGCAAAATTCATCTAATTTTGTTCTAATATTATAATTGATTTCAACCTGAGGCAGACCATACCATAATCTTTAATTTATAAAGATTTTCAGTTCTATAAAGAAGCTTTGATTTTTCTACTGTTCAGAATAAAATCTCTTTCGCTGCAAACTTGGGCACTTTGACGTCAACTAAACAAAATATCATCCGGATTGCATAAAAATAGCGGGAGTTATAGGGAGATAACAAACGCATAGATTTTGAATTCTATACTGGTAATACTTTTTCGTCGAGTTCAGCGCTGGATGCGTGGCACGAATAGAGGAATTAACTTCGGTGAAACACGTCGCGCGACCGCGGAATACAAACTGCAGCTGCAAGCAGTGATGCCAGCTCAGAAAATGAAATGTCACAGTCTTCCAGGGACAATTTCTCCGCGTTCAAACCGGTCGACATGTTCGACAGTAATCTTAGCGAGCTTTGCGCGGTTGTTTCCCCCTTTGCCCCTGCGCCCCCCGGTCCAGAAGGTACACCTTATGATGTAACCAATCATGAGCAAATCCTATTTCTCGCTGGGGACGGTTCTCTTGGTTGGGTCACGTTCATTTCGTGTCAATCGACTGCAAATCGACGCATTGAGAGAGTAGAAGGATTCGTAAAATATCATTTGATATGCGACCAATTGGAACGTTGAAAAATATGTAGCAATCGACGCAAAACAAATGTGAATCTCTCTTGTACTCTTAGTAACACAAGTAAAAGAAATACTCTGATACTCGATCAGAATAAAAATTGCTCACATCGAACGAATTAGGTAGGGTTATTAACAAGTACAATAAATATAATGAAACAAAATATTTGAAATACGTTTTTAATTTTTTGATTACCATTTATCGTATACGATTGAATTTATCCATTCAGAAAATTAGAAAGTTCGTTTCTCGACAAATATTAATTAATACAAAATTGGTATTGTGGTGGGTAGAAAAGATGGTAAATGTTTTCCTTTCTTATTTTCTTGTATATGTAGCATTTACGAGGAAAACGCTGGCTAGTAATTGAGCGAACATCGTGTACAAATACAATTTGACTCGCTTGGAAAGGCCGAGAACAAATTAAGTGCGTAGGTCGAGGACTCGCCGTAATCACCGCAAGGAGCATTATATTGGTAACATGATTATGCCTCCGACACTCTCGACATGAATTCCAGGTGCATATGCATGTTTCCGATACGTTAAACCCTCTCACACCACGGTAGCGATAATCTTAAGCGATGTATCGCAGTTGGTCGCTTAAATTTTAACCATTTTTAAATGACTCATTCGATGGAAGAGGTTGAAATAAGACGGTGAAGTTCAATTCTTAAGTGTACCATAATTCATTCTGTGGTTTCGCAGAATTTTGACTATACAATTCGGATAAGAGAAGATAAACCAAGAAAAATTACAGAGATCGCGAACTACATATCACGGTATCAAACCAGTAAACTTTGAGGAAGTACGAGTAGGTTGATTTATCAAGGCTTTCGATAGTTTGGAACGGAATAATTCCAATAATCGAGTAAGGGAACCACCAAAGATGGATGCACCACTTTAGAGCGAGTCGATCAAAATTTATCAATGCTTTCAGGAACTCGCAACGGGACCACAATCATAATAATCAAACAAGGAATTCACAGAAGAACAAACATACATCAGTTGATAGTGATTTGAAAGCAATTTGTGAATGTTTTCAGTAGTTTGTAACAGGATATCATTATAATTAAACAAGGAATTCACAGAAGGTCAAGCACACACGAGTTTATAGTGTTTTGATGACAATGTGCAAAGTTTTCAGTAGTTTGTAACGGGACCACGTTGCAATAATCAAACAAAGAAATCACCTAACATCAAATATGTACGAGTTTGTAGTGGTTTGTTAACAGTTTGCAAATGTTCTCAGTAGTTTGCAACGGGACCACGTCGTAATAATTAAACAGTATACCATTAAAGATGGAGGATACAGGAGTTTAAAGCGGCGTAGTTAAAAATTTATCAATGCTTTCAGTGATTTGTAACAGGACGCTGGCGAATCGTTTCCCCGCGTTCGTTTTCGTGAGAATTCGGTCGACGTAGAGGACGTTTTTCTTGGTGTTTCAACGGACGTTCGTTGCGTTGTAAATTGATCTCGCGACATGCTCGTTCGTTTCGGTGGATACGCGGGCTGGTTGGTAGGAGGGACACGCCGTGCCTCTGGTTTCCGCTTCCTGACGCGAGCCTAGTTCCGTTCTACGATGCCCGGCCGCGCAGACGAGCAAACAATGCGTCGTCCGGCGCCACGAATAATATCGACAGCTCCATATAAACGCGGTGCTAATAAAACGAGAAAATCGACGGACGAAAAAGTACGACTGTTGCACGGGCGACTAGCATTGGTCGAACAAATAGACCCTCGCACTGTAAAATGGACATTTCGTATACGATAAACGAAAAAAAAATCAGTTTTAAGCACAAGCTATTATCAACCGATTGGGAGATCTTCTTTGCGCTACGTTATATGTTCAAATCAATTGTGTGCAACGGAGAATGTTGGATTACATACGGAAAAACAGGCACTAGATAAGAATCAACTTTCAAGGGATATAGAATATTTATGTTGCATGTTTGATCTTGTTTAAATCGAGTTTTATTAGCTACAGTATAATCTTCTTACAAACTCGGTTGACTCTACAGGAGATTATTGTTATTATTCATTTATTAACGGGAATCAAACCCTTTAGTACAAAAGATGTTATATGTAAGGAACAACAAAAGTGAATTTTATATAATAAATATTATTGCTTATAAAATTTTAGCAAAATACTTAATTTACAATACGCTGAAAGGATAATTTTAGACTTTCCAATGATTGCTCAATTATATCTGTTTATGTGTGTACAAAGTTTGCATGACTGATCATTCTATACAGGTGTTCGGCCATCCCTGAGAAACATTCTAATGGGAGATTCTAGAGGCCAAAATAAGACGATAATCAAGTATATCAATTTGTTGATTGAGGTTTCGTTAAACAGTTATTAAAAAATTAAATTAAAAAATTTCAAATTATTCTAAAAAAATTATTTTTGGTTGCATGGGTCAATTACAATCATTTTTGGTCAATACACATACCCTCGAAATCCTTTTCAGATTCGAGAAAAGAATTCCTCACCGAAAATATAATTTCTGGCCAGAAATGCTTCCCTGAAATTCATGCGAATCTTTAAAACATCATGACTTCTGAACGGATTGGACGATTTTAATGTTCGAAAAGGCAAACGACGCGTATTTTAATGTAGAATATGTAGCAATTGTAAAAATGTTTGAAAAGTTGTTCCTTGACGCCGTAATGTTAGAAAAGCCCCATAAAAATAGTCAAATTTTCAAACGACCATAACTTCTAGAATAGTGAATATATTTCAATCAAATTTTTTTCTGAACTAGAGCTCATAGATACCTACAGAAAAGTATTAAACAACTTCTCTGTACAGCGTCAAACAAGTTTATTAAAAATGAAGAACGAATTTTTAAGAAAAATCGACAAGGGGGTAGGTGCCTAAATTTTTCGGCGAAAAAAAAATTTCGAATCGTTCTAAAAAAATTATTTCTAGATTCTGGGGTGAAATACAACCACTTTTGGTGAATACACATACCCCCGAATTCCTACGCACTTTCGAGAAAAAAATTCAGGAAGACGGATAAATTTTTCGACGAGAAAAAAAATTTCAAATCGTTCTGGAAAAATTATTTTTATTGATATAACTTTCACAAACATCTGAAGATTAGTATTAATAAGTAAGTCATCATAATTATGCGATTCAAGAGGCATAGGACAACAATCAATAATCAGACTTGCTGACAGAGCACAAGTAGAAACAGCGATTAATGGTCAGACGCGACAATTTGTAAACAGACATCGTACAACGACGTTTTATCGCTTACTGTCAGACATATTTTTGCACGTGGAATCGGGACAAGCTGCATTCCGCAGTTTGCCTCGCCGCGGAGATAAATCGCGATCGCCGCGGCTGGCGAAAAAATTTTCATCGCGGGAACTTCTCGTCGTATAAAAAGATATAGAGAGCACCGGGGCTCGACGGGAATGGATACCGAGATCGGGTTTAGCGTCTGCGACAGCCGCGCGAGGCAAAATGAAATTCAAGGACCGATAGTGTGCGCGCGCGCCAGCAATCTTCGGTTATTACTATGTTATCCTCTCGAACAAAGTAACAACTCTCCAAAGATATCCTCCGTTTCCTCTGGTCCCGCGGGAATCGGAAGTTGCGCGCTCGTAAATTCATCGTTCTGCGATCGAGTTTACTCGAAAGTCGAGGACGCGTTCAAAACCCATCGATCCGTACCAATCACCGGGTTCCCCTAACTTTGCATCCTTCCTTCCTTCCCGACTAGCTTCCTCCCGGCAATCCCTTACCCATTTATCGTATCTTAGTACCCAGCTCGACCCACGAATGTACGACCATCATATTTTAACACTGGCAGGAGTCGCGTTGCATTTCGTATGCACACGTTTGTAGCGAGCAAGACGAGCCAAGACGGTCGCAGACGGGACGGAGGAGTAGAAGAAATGTCCGCGAATGGGTATTTCGGGTCCAGAGTTTCAAACCCGTTGCATTCAAATTGTATTTCCCCTTCGAAACGAGTTTCTTCCCCTATGATCGAACTTCCTGCTCTCATAACTGACACAGGGTGAGCCAATTTCTCTACCCCTCTTTTCCTCTGACATTCGACTTTCCTGGGGCTAATTCTGTTCTCCCTTTGATATGTTCTTGAATACAATAACCTAAGACACGGGCATTTTTATGGATACAATTTCTATTTTAAATGTTGATTGCTATACCACAGCTCTCAAACTGTCCACGAAAACTCATAATTTGTCATAGAAGTATATCCATTTCTATAATTTTAATACCGTCTACATTTCCCCCTTTTTCTGTGATTTGTAATAGTCTTTTAGGTAAATTCTTATTCACTGAAGCAAACAATTTATAATCCAGTGTTATCGCAGGTCTGTTGTATTATCAATAGGAATTGCTGAAACATCCTTGGGTATATAGCGTCAAAGTAAATTTCAAAATAAACACGGAAGATAGCATAAACAGTAATAGTTGATATATTCGTCGGATAGAGGATGAAACGCCCTTTGATATGAGTGTTTATTCAAGTCGATAGCGTAATTAGTTCCGGAGATAGAATGCTTCCAAGCACTTTCTAACGTTGTATGTTAGAAATTCTAAACAAAATTTTAAAAACAGTTTGACCGATTGTGGTAGGTTTAGTATCACGGCACATAAAACAAGTATTTTGTGCTTTCGCTAACTACATTAATATAATATACGCGTCCGAATATCAAGTTAAAATGGGGAAAAAATTGTTTCATCGTTATTTTCGTAAGAAATTGCAAATATGCTTCGAATTAAATTCAAAAAAAGGAAGAAAACCGATCTCCTCTCCTTCCTTCTCTGTTCTAGAATATTCTAAGTCGAGGGTGGGGCGCGAGTCTGGTCGAAATTCGTTCCGGTGGGGTGCAGCGTCGTTACCAGGAAATTGATTGCAACATTAGAATGCACGATGTGGAATCAGGCGACGCTCGGGCAATTCCATTTTTCAGACCGCTCCTCGGATTTCCTGTTTTTTCTTCGAGTGCACAAACCAGCGATATGCTTTCCTCTCTCTTTCGTTCTCTGTGTCCGTGTCCCTAGGCTCGAAGAAAAGACGCCAGTCATCACGATTATTGTTCATCGGCCGTGAACGTTCGATAGGGGTGAAACACCGTGGTCGTAAAAAGCGACGCGACGAGACGTCGATGTGACAAAGGAACGGACGCGCAAAAACGCCTCCTACGAATCCGAGAAACGATCGTTTCTCGTTTCTTGCCGTCGATGTTTTTTTTCCTCCCCCTCTGCCCCTCAGGGATTCGCGAGGTACTCCTTGGGATCACGATAATCGCGAAACGGCGACAAGAAGCTAATGACGACGACGGCTCGTCGCGCGGGGCTTGAATAATAGCTGGCTGTAAAGCGTTGTTTCTAACGTCTCGGTTTCTTTGTCCGTTCTTCATCCTCGCGTTAGCCACGCTCGCCGTTACCTCGCAATTTTTCCCGCGGTGGGCGCGTTATCGCGAACGATGGACACGCTCGATGCTGTTTTACGACGATCAATTTCCACTTGGGCTATCGAGACAGCCGCAACGAAGCCCTCGCTTTCGAGCTGCCAAGATTCCGTCATCCTGAATCGACTACGTCGGGATTTGGATGATTAACGACACGGATACTCCTCCCGTTGGCTCACGTATAAGCTGTCTGCGTGTCTCGTCATCTCCTCTTTCTGCCTTAAGACAGTTCCCGGACACCAGACGTTTCGCGAAACGAATTTTCATCGAGTCTTAAAACGATGATCGTTGGATCGAAATTCCTCAAATCAAACACACACGAGTTTATAGTGTTTTGATAACAATTTGTGAATGTTTTCAGTAGTTTGTAATAGGACATCACAGTAATAAATTAAGGAAATCACTTAAGATCAAGTATACATAAGTTGATAGTAGTTTGATAACAATTTGCGAATGTTTTTAGTAGTTTGTAACAGAATGTCACAATAATCAAATAAGGAATTCATAGAAGATCAAACATAGATCAGTTTATAGTGGTTTGATAACAATTTGTGAATGTTTTTAGTAGTTTGTAACAGGATGCCACAATAATAAAATAAGAAAATCACAGCATATCAAACGTACACGAGTTTATAGTGAGTTAATAGCAATTTGTAAATGTTTTCAGTAGTTTGTCCTTATTAGTGTTAGTGACTTTTGAAAACAAAAAAAGTATTTTAAATACCTATAATATAAATTTTATTCGTACATTTCCTAAATTCAATCTGTGCCGTGCAAAGTGGAACGTAAAGGATATTTACTGTAACTGTTATTGTAATACACAACGCAATCCAGATAGTTGGAAGCTGTCTCCGGGCTCGAGCATACTCGAAAGCATGGCTTCGGATTTTCAAAGTACTCGTAAAGGTTTCAGAACTCTTGCGACAAATCCGAGCCAACTCGCGAGATGCTTGATCCCATCGTTAGTCGGGATAATGGAGGTTTTACTGTACTCTTCCGCTTCTTATTCCTATTACCCATGCATCACGGTATTTTCCGATCTCCTCGCCTCTGGCGTGTCTCTACGACTCGTAGGCGCGGCCTTTGTGCACGTTTTTATTCACGCGTGCACGTTAAAGCTCTTCATTAAAGCGTCGCGTCTCGACGATGGCGGCGCGTAAGCCGCACGGTAATTTTCACACGATGTCTTGGGCTTATTAATTTTCCCTTCCATCAGCGCGTCGACTGAGAAACAGAACAGGCGATAGGGAAACGGCGAACATAATTCAGCCCCGTTCCCGATCCATCCGGCGAATATAATTTCACGAAGAAAAAGGTGGATATCGGCGCTTTCTCAGCCATCGGTTCGAATTTAAACGCGCGGCCCGCCCGAGAAAATGAGATACGGGACCTTTGGAGATATTCGATCGATTCAATATCCTGCGGATAATTCACATATCTCACGGAAAATATGACGCCTCCAGCACCTATATTTCCCGCCGCGGCTTCTCCATCGCGAAATTACGGTTAAATATTCACGCCGTTACGCTCGCGTAATATACGTACAGTTACCCCCACTCGTATTCGTACGCTATAATGGTTCAGTGTAAATGAAGAGAAACTTGTTTGTTAATGCGTAAATTCTGCTCAGAAAGCTTTCTGAGATCGTCTGACGCGTATCAGCGTCTCGCCATCCGTGATATTGCCGAAAGAATTTTCAGGGGAGACTAAACGATTTAGTACCGTATTTAATTACAGGGGGGAGATAATCGATTGTATCGAGTACTCTCTCCATTATGGGAGATTGCAAAGACCACATAAATAGCGTCTAGACTCGTGGTTTTCACGCTTCTTGGAAGATCCCCTAAAAAATACAATGGAAGTTTTATTGTAAAATTCATTGTACGTATACTATAAGAAAATTCGTCAAGTTAAATGGCGCTAAAATAATATTGTGTATTAGAAATTCTAAACGAAATTTTAAAAACGGTCATTTGGCCGGTCGCGGTAGGTTTAGTGTTAAGGTTGGCTGGTTGTGTTACGAGGGTAGATTTCAGATGGTCATGAGGTGGGGCTTGGTTGTTTAAACATTTCAGGAAATATTGGTCGGTCAAAATAGCAGTGACGGTTCTTCGAAAATTTTTAATTGTCGAGCCTAAAAATGCGACAGTTGCAGCGACCCTTCTATGGCTATCTGTGTCGTGTCTCTACAATTGCAAACAATCGTTCTTTAAAAACCGACAAGTGACAGCATATAGTCGGAAAATATTAGGATTGAAAAGGGTGGGAGAAGCCTTTTATTACCCTCGGCAAAAAACAATTATAAAAGTGCTGCTGTGGAAAAAGCGAAGGTACAAAGCAACAAGATAAAGACCGTCCCTTGTAATAAAGGAGACACGGTCCTCGCGTGGGCGGATAACCAATCCGTTGGCGAGGGAAATCAATCATTTCTTCCGTGTAGAAACTGACAAGCGACACTCGTGTTCCGTAAAAAGGGAAACGGGTCGATCAGATAGAGAAAGTTGGAATCGAAAAGGGCGCGAAGAACAGTAAACCCGCGGCACGATAATATTTCTCGGTCCGGTCCCACCGGCGGACTTCCGTCTCAAAGCCGTGAAACTGCATCGGACAGTGGTATCTCCCACGGTGTTCGCAATCAGACATTCTGATTTAAAGTTCACGCGGCGTATGGAGCTCGCGTCGCGTGTGTCCCGCGCGCGATAACGCCTGTCGCTTCGAAGTTTCGCTTCACGGTGCATCGTATAACGTCATTATATTTTGATGCCGTCAGTAAGCCACGCCGCGTTTCATTAAAACTTACCGGACCCCGAGCCGCCAGCAGTTTTCTCCGGTGCAACGGGAATCCAGTTTGCGGGAAGTCCGACCGAGAACACGCGTACACGTTGTTGTTAACGACGTGTTTTGGGCGCTGCTAATGCGCCAAGTTACATTCAATTCGTTTCGGTGTAAAGGAATTAACATCGACCGCCTCCTGTTTCGTTTCACCCTCTTGTGGAGTGTTTTAAGGATTAAGACTACTGTAAAGTTCTGAAATATAGCATTTTTTGCGATTTTTTCATCCACCCAACAAAAAAAATCGCCAAAAAACGCTTTATTTCAGAACTTTACAGTGGTATTACTCCTTAAAACAGCTGGATAGTGATCATTTTTTATATAGTTTTTTTTTGCACTAGTTCGATGCCAACCACGAAGAATAACATATTATAAATTATCGTCTTTTGACGATATAAATAGCTAAAGAAATATTAAAATTCTTGAAATAATGCTACTTAGTACAGTACACAATGGAATAAAATATTTTATTCTGATTAATTTTGTTTCAAAGTCAATTTTGATCGATTTTCGTTTCTACGCGTCTCTGAAATTTTTATACTCCTATAGTTAGGGCATAAATAATTTTTCTAATCGTCTGTTGATTTATTTTCGCGTTTTTGTACGAATTTTTATCTCTCGTTGTGCAGGCATAGGTAAAATATTTCGTTAGATCTCTTCGAAAAACTTCTATTCTCATCTTATTTCAGTAATTTTTGTGACATTTTATTTCATACTGTTCCATTAGGGAACTAGTTTCATGGTTCAGCTTCACGTCGCGTGTTTCCCAATTCTCTCTCGTTTTCTTTGATAAAATAATTGCTTGGTAGAACTGAACTTGGAGATCGAGGGAACTTTGATTCCTTCTATCTCCAAAGTTTAATAATGTAAGAATGTGAATGGGAGATCGATGGAACTTGGATTCCTGGTAATCGATGTTACCCACAACAGAAAAGTTCTTCTTCATGAGTAACACCGAGCTAATGGCTGCGAATATAGAATAGTTTCTTTAAATATCGGATAAAATTGTTAATAATAGCAACCCTGTATATCACGTACGGGAAGAAAATTATACAGGGTGTTCGGCCACCCAAAAATTTTAACGCGGGATTCTAGAGGCCAAAATAAGACGAAAATCAAGAATACCAATTTGTTGATGGAGGCTTCGTTAAAAGTTATTAACAATTAAATTAAAAAATTTCAAATCGCTCTGGAAAATTATTTTCGGTTGCGAGGGTCAATTATAATCATTTTTGGTGAATAGACATACCCCCGAATTCCTACACACTTTCGAGAAAAAAATTCCTCACCGAAAATGTAATGTCTGACCATACATTGATATGTTTCACTTAAATTTCATACAAATCTTTAAAACATCATAACTCCTGAACGGATTGGACAATTTTAATGTTCAAAAAGGCAAACAACGCGTATTTTAGTGTAGAATATGTAGCAATTGTAAAAATGTTTGAAAAGTTGTTCCTTGACGCCGTAATGTTAGAAAAGCCCCATAAAAATAGTCAAATTTTCAAACGACCATAACTTCTAGAATAGTGAATATATTTCAATCAAATTTTTTTCTGAACTAGAGCTCATAGATACCTACAGAAAAGTATTAAACAACTTCTCTGTACAGCGTCGAACAAATTTATTAAAAATGAAAATCGAATGTGTAAGAAAAATCGATGGGGGGTAGGTGCCTAAATCTCGGCGATAAAAAAAAATTTCGAGTCGTTCTAAAAAAATTATTTCTAGATTCTGGGGTCAAATACAACCACTTTTGGTGAATAGACATACCCCCGAATTCCTACGTACTTTCAAGAAAAAAATTCAGTAAGACGGATAAATTTTTCGGCAAAATTGAAAAGTTTCAAATCGTTTTAGAAAAATTATTTTCGGTTGCGGGGGTCAATTATAATTATTTTTGGTGAATAGCCATACCCCCGAAATCTTGCGCATTTTCCAGAAAAAAATTCAGTACAGGCGGAGCTTTAAACGTTAATAACTTCTTAACGAAGCCACCATCAACAAATTGGTATTCTTGATTTTCGTCTTATTTTGGCCTCTAGAATCTCTCATTAAAATTTTTCCCGGGGTGGCCGAACACCTTGAATATGAGATGTCGAAAACGTAATGCGACATTACAGGAACATTTCTACATATATGTTATTCCGCCGCTGAACCAGGCGAAAGAACGCATAACACGTTTGCACCGGTTCTGCATAATTCAAAACTGCTCTGTATAATTCAGCATCGCGCTTTCGGCGGTTTGAAAATTTAAAGTTCGATTCGCGGGAGCTGTCAGCATGTTGCTAAATAAGATTCTCCAGCATTAAAACTTGCACGTGCGACCGGGTCGCGTGTATTGAAATCCGCGGCGCAAGAGTTCGAGTAATTTTGACACATTTCGTACGTACAGAGAGTAAAAGAAACTAAAGCTACGAAACACATTTATTTTTATTCCCAGGCTTAACTTTATATAACCACTGTGTATTTTTAACGTCACATTCCGATATACTCATATTTTCGTCATCAAATCTCATCATTTTTTAACAGTTATTACTTTTAAATTGCAGTTCTCCACACCAGGGTAAATACAGTTTAAATATTATTTTTATTAAAATTGGGTTGTGTGTATAAGCCTGGCAAAAATTATATCGAGAAATAAAATTGATTTTTTACAGGAAGAATATGTTTAATTTCAAACTTCAGACATATAATAATGAGTTAATTAGTTATATTTACCAAAGTTATGTTAAGGCTCAGATTTCTATTGAAATTGTCGTGTTTCGATAAACATCAGTGATTGATCGAGCAGCAAATATCAAAATGGAAGCCGAATCTGGTTAGCTCGAATTTCTTTTTGCACGCGGAGATGCTGGAGGAACGAATTATTTTCGAAGCAAAGGCGGTCTAAAAATGGAGTGAAGTTCGTCGGGATCGAACAATTTCGGCAAAAAGGTCCAGGATCCGCGTATCCTCGATGCACTGTGGCGTCGAAAGAAACGTGGATGCGCGGAGATTGCTACTTGCTGCTGCATTGGGGGAAATTCGAAGAAACTTAGTTTCACCGTGAAGAAACAAGGCGTGTGAAAAACACATGGAAGATGCACCTCGTACCTTCGTATCCCGATGGGACCACTTCCGTATCCTTCTTGCCAGATAAGCAGACGTCGGTTTGCTGGCAAAATAAATAGGTTGCGAACGTGTGGTACCTTCCATATGAAAGAGAACGTCTCTTGAATTCCCAGCTCGATGCAAAGTCTCTTGGTACATTCTGTACGCACGGATACGGAAATAGTTTACAATTAATGTCGAGTATACAGTTCTGCACTTAATTGGATCATTTTTCTTCGTCTATTCGTCGCTTTTATTATGAATTAAACTTGGAAAGATCGGGTCACGCGTTCAAGACAAACGAAGAAGAGCTTGTTGAGATGTTTCTTTGTTATTTTATCAAACAGATGTGCTCGAATGGTCCTTTTATCGAGAAATACATTTTGTAATAAGCGTGAGAGAATGTTATATATAATTTGTAATAAGCTGTACGTGTTAAGGGATCGCAGAAGCGTGTTTCAGTAATTGCAAAATGTAATCAAGGATTCCGTATCAAAGGTTTGGAGACGTCGATATCGAAACGCTTACTGTTCTCACCCAATGAGCACTTTCAGGGAATCAATATAGTAAATTATGCCAAGTTACGTGGTCAGTGTTAGTAAATGTTGTCTCGTCGGAAATTACAAACGCACGTAGAAAGGAATCATCATGATTAATTTGCTGTTTCATCCAAATACAAACGCAAATTCGACGATGAAAATCAATTTCTTGCAATTGTTGATGCATTCATATGCGGTATTAATAATATTGAGGTAGCTTGCTATGCATTTGACCAATATTGACCTTTGGATTTCTAGAAATTCTGGCCATTATCATCGTAAACAAGTTATTTGATTTTGGCTTTTAGAGAGTCGACTATTTTTCAATACAATCTTGTATATTTGTATCTTAAACTTGCATACATATATAACGTAAATCTAATACAAAACATATAATCACTTATAGTAGCAAATCAGGTCCACAATGTTGGAATAGAATAATTTAATATTATTTGTCGAAACTTTTTTTTTCAGTATTTTTTGTCAGATTTACCTTCAGAGTGCTATTGAGATTTTATAAAGCAATCGACCATATCGGATTGGATTTGCAATTTAAATTTTTCAAAATATAATTGCCAATTCGCCATCGATAACTCAAAAAAGCCTTCGGGCATATTTATGAGAATTAAAAAATATTTCAAACTTTCATTCACTGCGTTGGATCCGCCATTTTGAGTTATAAATTTCAGAACGTAGATTTTTCATCAGCAACTCTATATTAATATCACATTGTTCGTCAAAATTTTTCGTTGTCAAATCTTTGTCTATATTATAGGAATATCGATAATTGTTTATTGAGCTATCCAACTAATTAATTAATGACTAAATACATGGAATAATCATGGTGATCGTCGAAAATCGTGTTTATAGACGGAATTAGAGTGCTACAGAAATGGTTTGATATAATAAAATTTTTTAGGCTGTAATTAAATGAAAAATGAAAGAAAATGCTCCGGACGAACGTTGTTGGAAGTAACGAGTACTATTCAGAACTGTAAAAATATGTATAACACTCCGTTAAAAAAATTCAAAAGGGTTTCTTCGTTCCCTGGGGCGCTAGAGAGTGCTAGATTTTTTAATACCGAAATAAATCTTTTTCCCTGTCTCTGTTACTTGCCGAGAAAATAATTTCTAACATTTTAGCCGAGACACCCTGTATACTACAGACGATCCCGGGTTCGTGACATCCAATATAGACGACCATGGGCCCATGGGAGTTAATGCAGACAGACGAACCCAGATCCATAGAGCACAATACAGTTGATCACGAGTCCGTAACACCTGACACAGACGACCACGGACTTGTGAAACTCGATTTGGTGCCAGAGGTTGGTATGAATGAGATTATAGAGCTATGGCGTGAAATGGATGGATAATGTTTCGATGACAAGACGAAGAATCCATCTTTGTTTCGCGTTCAACCAAGATTTTACAAACGGAAATAAAAAATTTCGACAATTCTGTGGTTCTTTTCTTTTATTAAGTTTTGTTATTTGAAACAAGAAATCCTTGATGAAGCTAATATGTAAATATTACGTTTGTTACTTCATTAAGAAAGCGTTGTGAAAATTAATTTTTTCTTGTTTCATAAAAGTAATTTACTGGCTATTTCTTGTCTGACTATGAACCAAGCTTACGTTGGCCTTGACAGCTCGTTTAAACGTCGTCGAAACTTAATCGAAACACGCGAAACGTTTTAAAAGGAACAGTGCTCGTAACTCGAGACACTTGGTTGTACGATTTACGTTTCCAACGAATTCAAACATTGCTGTAGTTTCCTAGACTGTTATTTTGCGCCTTAAAACGCGTCTTAACGGCGCTTCGGAAAGTTCGTATCTTTGGAATCCTCCTTGGGGCGAGTTTGTCCCGCGTGCAACGCACACGGACGCTCCACAAAGACCGCGGAGCTAATTTAAAGAGCAGGGAACTGGGAACACGGCGAAACTACGCAAAACCCGCTGTGTAATTAGTATTTGCCGGTGATGTAAACGTATCCATCTAAATAGGGGCCCTTCAGGAAACGCAGCCATCCAAAAGAAATGCTCTAGGAAACGCGAACGAGAGATCTCTGCCTGGTAACGTTTGGTAAACAATAAACGCTTTGACGACTAACAACACAGCCTTAGCCAGAATGAAATTCAACCTTGTCTTTTTTGGAAATCGCAGAATTCAAATTTTCGCACGATTTTGTGATCGAAGATCCCAAAGAAAGAGATCGTTAAATTAAAAATAAAGTTTCAATTACTCGTTATAGAATGTATCAAAATACAGTTATGCATGCAAGCAGGTACATTTAAATTATTTGGTTAAAATAATATTTATAAGTACTCTTTAGAAAGAAATATGTGTATTCTTTTAACTAAAGGTTTCGCTTTTTCGTTTTTAATGTTTATCAATAGACTGCGGATACTTCTGCATTGGTAATTTAAATTTTCAAAAAATTGCAAAATGCACTTAATATACAAAAATATAAGAAATATGAATTATTATAATTAGGGGTTGAGACAACCCTCTAGAATGTTCCCATTTCATCGATTCTATTAATGTAATGGTTTCACTTTTTCGTTTTTAATGTTTATCAATAGGCTGCAGATATTTCTGCATTTATGGGTAACTTAAATTTTCAAAAAAGGCACTTAATATGCAAAAATATAAGAAATACGAGTCAGGCACGAATTATTTTATCTAAGGGTTGAGACAATTCTCTAGAATGTTCCCATTTTATTAATTCTATTAATGAAAATACGAATTTGCAGAAAGATCAGTCTTTTTATCGGTGAAAGTGAATTTCGGTATATGAATAGACTTTGTACTCGTCGTTCATGTCTTCTACAATAGCCAATACAACGTCTCGCGGCGTATGCCACATTAATGACTTTGGTTTTCGTGGGCGAGGTTGGCTTCTACGAAATTGACTTGGCTTACTTGTCGCAAAGCCAACGCGAAAATCAGGGGATAAATAGTTCGGAGTACGAAGTCACAACTCAAGGTGCTAATGTTTGAAGTTGGGAGTGCCAGAGTTCAGGTTCGAGACTTCAGCTAATTTCGGTCGTAAAACTTCATATTAAACGTGCACCCTTAATGCCTTCGAGTCGTAGTTCAGGGTACGGAGACCATCAATGCGAACTTTCTCATAATTCTGGCACTTCGGGTTGCAATTTCAAGTTTTCGATACATTCCGATTGTCCAATAACGGAACGAGTTTTCTCGAATCCTCCGTGTCCTACTTGGAATTTAATATTTTCTCGCCCATGAGGAAACAAAACGTACAGTTTATTGTACAAAACTACCGACACTTTGCGTTAAACAAACTGTCGTATATTGAAACTAAATATAAAATTGAATCGAAAGTAATCCAGGCCAGATTGCACTTTCAGCAAAGAATCGAATCGTTGGATAATAGGTGTTGAGCCATTTTTCTTTTATGAAACGAAGCAACACTCCAATTCAGTTAACAGAATGAGACTATATACAGTTACTCACGTTTGTATTCGTACATTGTAATGGTGATTCACTATAAAAAAGCTTGATTATTACATTATTTGAATAGATTACAAAAAAAAAAAATTGTCAACGATCGTGCCACGTTGAAAACACCGGTTCTTGTCCGATCACCGAAGTTAAGCAACGTTGGGCGCAGTTAGTACTAAGATGTGTGTGACTGCTTGGGAACACTGTGTATTGTTGGCAATATTAATGTATTATATTGTTTATATTATACGTTTCTCTCGGTTTCGTAATTGGGTATTACTTGCTTTTTAATATTAAAAAGCAAAACACAAACAAACAAGACAAAATTACTTCGTAAATAGAACTAACACAGTGTTATAAATAACATGTGGTAAAAATAAATGGCAAGAATTCATAAGAAACAAGTTTCTTCTCATTTACAGTGAATCATCATTAGAGTATGAAAAAGACACAAACAAAGAAAACAAAATTACTTCTTAAATAGAACTAACACAGTGTTACAAACATTGACCAAAATAAATGGAAAGAATTCAGAGAAAGTTTCTTTTCATTTATAGTGAATCACCATGGCAGTGCGGGGATACGAGTGGTAGTATTCATATCGTCGTTTTTAGAATCTAACAAAAACGACAGTAGACGACAATACACTTGTTTGGTGAAATTGTACTCGAACCACGACGACGATTATGGCTAACGGGATTCCGAGGAAGTTGCGTTCGATTTGATGGAGCCGCGGACTCGAGTCGACGGGCGTAAATCGGTCCAACGACGCAAAAAATTTAATATCGTGACAATAGAACGGGCGACCATCGATCGTTGTAAATCGAGAGGGGGGTGGATCGGTGGCTGAGGAAGTCCGCGACTCGCGTGTCTCGTCGGTTTTCCCTGCGCGACTGGTAACGCTTGTTTGTCGCTCGTTCTGAAAAATCACCTCCGGAAGCAGAAAGTCACGATTTTCGCTTCCGCTACCGCCGACATTTGTCCGTCCATGAATCGTTCCTGCTTTTGTTCTACCGACAATGAAAAGCAAAACCGATTGGACGCTGGCAATCGCCCCGTGATCAATACCCGTCACTCTTTCCATTATAATGGACACGGGAGTCAGTGAATCGGTTCTTCTTGCGTGTTGGTATTTTCTTTAGGGACTACCGTGTTCTACGTATAGGAAACAAGGATCATCAATAGCGGAGGCAAGGGACTATGACCGTTAGGGTCGTAGGAGCACCGATCTCTGTATACTGAATGCGGTACAGAGCTTAAAAGCACAGAAAGGCTCTGTGCCAATAGGGACACATGTTTGAGGAAAACACAAACGTTTTGAAAATCGAATGTTACGAAAAGAAAAAAGAATTGGCGTTCCTTCGATAGAAATGTTTGATCAAGTTTGATAATGTTTAGCGAGGCCTCCTTTTATTTGTTTATCATCTAGCAATCGTTTTCGGATTGTTTTGTTATTTTTTTATTCGTTTTTCGTTGTAAAAGTTATACTTGCTTATAACGGATTCACGTTATTAGAAATTCAAATAAATTATAATTTATTTCCGCTAAAATTGTGGAGAACAAATGAAAAATATATCTTAGACTAGTAAAGTTAACTGAAACGTGTTTAGGTATTTCCAAAAAGAAAACAAAATTGGCATTATTCTAATAGTTTGATCAAGCGTGACAATGTTTGGTGAGATCTCTTTTTAGTTTGCCAGTTCAGAACGTGCATTTCGAAAGCCTGTTAATATTATTACCAGAAAATACATATTTATTGGTACTTTTGCAGGGAAATAAATGAGTATGTCAAATCTGTCCACACAAATATAGAAATTACCAGAAATATCAGTTTTGGTAATTTCAATAACAAAAGTACTGTCCTTTCGTCGCCAGGCAAATTAGAGTAGCAACAGAATTACAAACGTTGCGTGGTAAAATAAGGTTAAGCAACGAGAAACTCGCGAGCTACATACGTCATCAAACGTCGAAGAACAAAACCTGCTTATCAGAGTACCAGCGGGACGGTAAATGGGTGAAAGCTAATTAAACCTCGCTGAAACAACAGTAACAAGAAAGTTCGCCGCGAGAGTTTAGGAACGAGGACAGTCTGGAGACCTTTCTCCATCTCAGACTTCGTTTATGTCGTTGAGGAGCAAGTAATAAATGTACCGTGGTTTGAGATAATCATTCCACGAACACGTTGATCGCAGACACGGTATCTCGCTACGCTTTTATTACCTATTCCGACAGTAAAGAAGTCTGAAAGAAATGCCTCTTTCACGGAGACCCTATCAGGAGACCCGGTTTGCAGCACGTAGAAGGAATAAAGCGAGAGAACGGTCGGCAATAAAGGCAACCCTTAAGGGCTTTCCGCAAGCTCGCCAAATAAATACATCCCCCGGCGTCATATACTGACGATATCTGATGCCCTTTCTGCGACTGCAGTCACTGGAACGTCATTGTTTCAAAACGTGGATAAATGACGTTACCACATCGGGGCATCAACTGCTCCCAATTGTCAGCTTCCACTAAATAGTTCTTAGAGGTTGTTCGCGTCACCTCTTTCTGTCTTTCTCACCTCGCCTGAAACTTGTACAAGTTAATTGCTCCTTGTCGTCGACGAGTGGCATTATACTGCGGTCGTCCGGTATTGGGTCTCCAAAGATCAAGTCTGAAGTCGTTCGATCGTCGCCGGTGGACTCTGAACTTCTAGGATTATCTATATCAGTTTGCACAGTTTCAGAAGTAATGAAAACTATGGGGATTACTCATGACTCTTCAGAGTCGTCGATTCAAGATTTTTTTAATTAGCTTGGGATTTAACACTTTGAGTGCCAAATGCATTTTAATTTGTCATCTGTTGATAACTGTGCAAATATTAACTTCTAAACTAAATGTGTCTCTTGACATTTTTTTTTATTAACGCTTTATTGGTATTTCTTTTCTTTTTGGAGTTTCAATAATTGTATAACACAAAGTACTCAATATCAACGACTCTATGATTTTAAGAGACAATATCGACGATCATAATGCCATAGGATTTCGAATTCATAACTGCAGATAAGAGTTATAATATAGGTAATTCTACCTTATAATATCTTTTGAATACTTTGATATTATAAGATAGATAATAATATCTCTTGAACTCTTCAGGAGTTGCAAGTCGTTATTAACGAATACAAAGAGTCTACAGTTATGAATCTGAAATCCTATGGCATTAGGATCGTCGATATTGTCTCTTAAAGCCATGGAATCGTTGATATTGAATCTCAAGAATTTGGAATAGTGGATATTCGATTCTCTAGCCGTGCAAGTCGTGTAAGAATACAAGACCCTGGGGACAGGCTATTGGATTTTCAGATATCGCCCGGGAACCCTGATTTCTAAGTATCGGATACGGAGATATCAGGATTACCTGTATTGATCTTGGGATGCAAGATCCCTGGATCGTTAGTATCGGATATCGAGATTCCTGAGTTGTTCGAGGCTAGTGTCTATAATATTCTTGATCCGTAAATCGCGAGCATTTTTCCTCTTCATTACTCGAGTCATAAAAGAGCCATTTCAATTTTAATATACAAACATACTCTCTCTTGGAATGTTTTTATTGGTGTATAAATCAATACCTTCAGGAACGAGACCTTTGCGTCGTTAGAACCAGTTTTCAAGATTTCAGGATCAGTGGTATCGGATTTTACGAATCAAGAGACCAGTTAGTATCGGGTTTCGAGACTATTGATGTGGAGGTTTCAGGATTCAGGAGTACAAAGTCGTTAGTACCGTGCTTTAGGGATCCTTAGGTCGAACTTATCAGGTTTCAAGAATATTGTATATTTTTATTTTATTTACTGCTTAGGTGCAATATAAGTTGATATTTAGTGTGTCGAGTAGTGTTGACATGTGAATACAGTGAATCATGGTGACAATTATGGATTTAGGTCAACAAATCTAAGGGTAGCTGCCTTTTCTGTTTGTCAAAAATATCCAAAAGTTTGACTGCAAGACAATTTTCTGCACCACTGTTTGGAACATACCATTCTGCTTTCAGGATGGATCTTGAATTTTTATTCTGCCATCTTTCTATGATTCTGATGTTGGAATCTGACCTAGAGTTGACTCGAGGATTGTCCAGATTTCAAGAATGCAGAGCTATTATTTTTAATAATTCTAAAGACTATTCGCGCTGTTCAAACTTGATGATTTTAAGGCAACCAGGATCATAGGTTCGATCGTAAAGCTCTGTAGATCAAACGTGTATCAGGATTATTTATATCTGTCCGCAGACGTTACAGTTTAAAACGTAATACACAGCTCCATAGGGCATATCTATTTCGAAACTGAAATTCCAACATGGAAGAGGTTATTTTTAAATCGTTTCGTTGTTTGCCAGCCAGAGATTTAAAAAAAAAAAAAAAAGAATTTGCTTTATCATATACACCGGTTGGGCATTCGATAGGATGCGACCAATCACAGCGATGCACTTTTTCAACGGAATAAACCAACGGTGTCAAAGCCGTGGAATCCAGTAAATCGGATAACATTTCGAATCGACGCGACAGCTAAAAGCACCGCATCGGAACCATTACATGATATTGTACATGGTAGGTGTGAGTTTGCAGACACCAAAGAACTCTAGAATTTCGAAATAATTTAGAGATGCGTTCGCGGGTATGCAACACGGAAGTTTGAAAATTATTATTGCACGCGATGTCGGTTTAATCTCGCGCGAGTAATGTAATAGCAATATTTTTCCAACAACATTTGCGATCAATACTTTCAGTTCTCTTTTTTTTTCAAAGACACGAGTATTCAAAAATGTATCGTTTCGAACAAGCGTAAAATTACGAATTCAAATTCGAGTAAATGGAGGTTCGAGATCTAGCGTTAGATTTACGAACATTGTTATGAATTTTTATGGATAGATATCGATGACTATGTTGACGTTTCTCGTTTGAACCAACAGTGTAATGCAAATGCAAACTAACTTGATCTTATGTTAGTTATATTATATTAAAAATACAAATGAAATAATAGCCAGATATTTGGATCGATAATATTAGGAGACAGATATAACGCTAATACATTTAACATAAATGAAACAATAACTAATATTTATATTTCCTTCGTCTAAACGTAGTCGTTGATCAAACGAGAGGATGATCCTCGCTTGAACCAACAATCTAATACAAACGTAAACTAACCTGATCTTGTCTTGATCATATGATTCTAAAAATACTAATGAAATTGTCAGATATTTGAATCGAATCATAATATTACAAGAAGATACATACAACGTTGAAAAATTTCAAAATGAAGGTTTTGAGAGAGTTTTAAAGTTGCTAGGGCAAAGTAATGAAGAAAAGAATAATTCTATCCAGTCTTTTCCGACGTCTAAGTTCCAGCGAACGTTTCCTCCTTTTCCATAGAGGTCTTTCAATTTCCCCGACACCATAGTTGGGGCTCGAGGCCTCCGAGATTACCGTTATCTGAACGACGCCGTTGAAACTCAACACCCGCGCAATATATCTAACTGGCCAGTGCTTCACCTTTGACCCTGTAACCGTATATAACCAGTAAGACCTCACACGTACGCGAGGCCACGAGCACAAGCTCACGGAGGATGCACACCAGGGAAGTTCTTTTATGTTGGATTCAGGGGTTAACCGTCTCGCCCTCGACCCTCTTACCTGCCTCGCATGGAAAATAGCTGGCTCTTTGTCCCTACGTTCTGGCGCTAGTTATATACAGGGTGTTTCATAATGTGCCGCGTATTCGAGCAACGAGGAATTCCATGGAAAAATAACTCGACTACGTTTCCTCGCGACGTGGCTGGCCCGACGCTAATGAAAATACGCGCGTGAAATTAGTATTTTAATGGCGACGTTGCAAGATACGCGACAAAGTAAATTTATTGTATTTTTGTGTCGATAAATTATAAAGTAATATCGTTCAAAATAGATTCTTTAAATTTTAATTTTAGATTAATGGCCAATTTGATTTGCTGGAATAAAATCGAGACGAAGTATTTGTATGCAATTTGCAAATTGACACATGTAAAAGGATAGGAGAAACAAGTTGTAAAAACACGACCGTGTTTTGGTCGGTTTGACTAATGATAAATAAATATGCATGCAACAAGTAGACAATATGGCCAAGTTTGTCTGGTAATAGGAGCAATATTCTCGACTGTAGCTTCTTTAATGATGGTCGTGGTAAGGAAAGAGATAGATACTATGAATTTTTTAAAATTCCTTATTTTTTTTATTACAAAATTTGCATTACAAGAAAAAATATCTACTGCAAGATAGTTATAAAACGTAAAGTGCAATTACTTCAGACATTAATTCCATAAGAGATATTAAATTTTCTGAAATTCTTAAAACAATTTTCGCAAATTTACAAACAGTTCAGTGTCGCAGTTGTGCGTTAAATTAGAAATTGAAGCGGAAATTGGAGAGACCCGTCGACGTCAATTATTTCGATTATTCGAAAGGTTTTCCGCGGACTCGTTTCAAATTTTATTGCGTAATTGCCTCCCGCAGAGACAACGGATGGAAAAACATATTTAACGGGGATTTTACGCAACGAACTGCGCGCGAAAGTATAAAATTTAATTTCACAGCTTACAGGGCCGGCGTGCCAGAATAATTAAGTATCATCGAGCATTTCCATCGTTGCCTGATTGTTTTAATGCCGGCCGCGATAAAACAACGTAAACAGTGTATCGATCACGCACGATCGTATCTTCTTGCCGTACGTGCTTTTTGCGAAGCGATAGGTTTTAATCAACGATTCGAGAGCGATCCTCGCAATGAGAGAGTAGCATTACCGTCTCTTGCATCGATTCTAACAAATAAATGTCGGGGAATAGTTTATTCCAAATAACATAAACGGTAGAGAAACAAATTGTTTAATAAGTCTTTGAGTATTTTAAGTGAATTGTATTTTCAGGGTTATCACCTTTCCTTGCATGAATTCTGAACTGATTTGTGGATGAATCTTTCATAGTTATCATTACATTTCTATTCTTTGGTACACTACAGAACGATGCATTCGTGGCGACACTTCTCTCGCTTGTCACGAGAGGGCTACACTCAACCTGTAGCTTTCTCACAAGTGCTCGATCGACCACTTATTCCTATATAATACACTCCTCAACCGACCATTATATATCCTGACGTCTAAGACAGACCCTGCTAGGATTGCCTAGTTTAAATTAAAATATTTGTGGTTTCAATGACGTAATTAAAGTACTGATGAGTCCCCTAAGGCTTTTTCCTTTCCTCCTGCTATCTTGCTCATTTCTTCCGACAACAAGCAGCGACAGAGTATCAAAGTACTTAATTTAATTTTAAAATCGTCTGTGTCACCCGACTATGCCTTGTCACGCTCTCGGGTGCAACATTATCAATTTTATCCAGAAATATCACAATAGCGCGGCACGCTCGTTAAGATTCCGGGGATCAGACCAGTTGGAGGGGAGCTAGGGTGGGAAGGGGTTGATTCAAGTTTCTTCCAGCGAATTTCGCGCGACGAATTATATTCCCTCGAACGCGACACTCTCTGGCATTCAATGGAATGAATCGCAGTAACGAGGAACAACGCCCCGCCGCCGAAGAGCCATTCCGAACAGCGGCAAATTTGGCCGGAAGCATAAGCTCGCAATCAGCGTGGCCGAAGACGTTCGTATGCGGGTCGGGGGGTTAAACTGACGGGTTCCCCGGGTTCTCTCTAGTTCGAGGTTTCGAGTTCGACTACGCGGCCCGTCGCGGGGCGCGTTCGACTTGCTGAGCAAGCAAACATTTGCATCGTGACACACACGGATCACCTCCGCCGCACGGAGTTTACTTTCCAGATTCGCTTGTATACGTGCACGGACAGCTTACCCCCGGGAAATCGGATTATAAGCGAATGCATGGTCCGGTGTACCGATTGCCACCCCGCCAGACGGAAGTCCCGTGTCTATCAATTAAGACCGATCCTGCCAGTTGGCCGGACCCGCTCCGCTGGCTCGGTTAATTTTCCGCAATTATTTCGCGACGCGGCCCTCATCCATATTTATCTGCTTATTTGTTCGACGTCGGACGCCGCCGGGACGCGAAGTTGACCGTAATTTACCCGGGACGAAATCGATCCAACGTCGAATTCGATTAGCGTCGCGACGCGTGCTTTCTGAGGATACTATACGTTTCCACTCGTATCGATCCCTTCCATCATTCGCGATATTTCTTTTATACCCCCCCAAAATATATACAGTTTTATGCTTGATGGATGGTTAAGAATCACAACATCCTTAGGTTTTGGAAACAACAAATATTTAATAACGAGTCAATTCTTCTTTACTCTCTATTACCTCAATCGATGTGGTAATGATTTATAAAGTCTTTTAAGGGGATCTTCTAAGAGGGTATTTTTTTATAAAGAAACTTTTGGAAAAAATATCGATTTTCTGACTGCCTGGTCCCCTTAATTGGATCTTGATTTAAGATATCCCATCAGCTATGAGCCTCCCATTGTTGTATACTGTTTGTATAAAGAAATATTGAGAAATTATTTACTATATGATAGAGCTACTTTAGGAGAGGAACTTTTGCCTGAAAATACATATTTCTTTTACCTTGTGCAGTTCACGAATTATAATAATAAAATCGAAACTAGCTAAATATTTGAGGGTCTGTTTTCACAGTAAGAAAATTGTATAATACCTATACGTAGACACATCGTTTATAATAAGTAAAAAATAGTAGTGGATCCTTGTATGCCCCGTGTGGCATATCTCACCAGAATCTCTTTAAAGAAACAGTCATTGAATTAACGATCTAATTCTACTTCGTTAGAAGCCATTTCATTATCCTTTCTGGTCAAACTTTTTGAAAAATTATTCCCATCAACTTGCACGAACGATTCGAGTTTAATTATTTTCTATCCAAGTTCCAATCAGGCTTTCGTCGTGGTTATAGCACAGGAACCGCACTGTTATATGTATATCTGATCGTGTTCTTCGAGCAATTGATACCAAACAATTAACTAGTATCGTAACTCTTGACTTCTCTAACGCGTTTGTTAGTTCGAATCATGAACTATATTGTATTAAATTGTATAAACTAGAAATTGGTTTAGCTATTTCCTGAGTAAAATCTTAGCCATCAAAGTGTAACTAACAATTCTAAACTCGTACTACGCGATATTCTACGATTTTTGAATTTCTATTTTCCAATATACAGTTGGTCCATTTGAATCGACCCACTTGAACATCTTCGAAACTGTTTTTATTTTTTTAAATCATTTTATTCCGATTTATAGCTTTTCTTTAATATACCTCCCAAGTTGCACCTGGATTCCAACGTTCTAGTCGCACGTTGAATTAAATACCACTTAAATAACGTGTATTTGTTTGAAACAGTTTCTCGTTAAACCAGCTCAAATATCGTGGCCATCGATTCATTACTCGATCCGTATATCAGTTTTATGGGAAATTTAAATTTTCAAAAAACTACAGAATGCATTTAATATACAAAAATATAAGAAATATTTAGGGGTTGAGACAACCCTCTACAAAGCTCCCATTTCAGTAATTCTATTAATAAAACTATGAATTTGCATAAAGATCCGCAGTCTAATTATTTTAATTGTATTTCTAGAAGTGCAGCATTCGAAACGTCGTAAAAAAAAAAGATACAATAATTCTTCCGGATAGAAGTTTCTCTTATTATTTAAAAATCTCGCATAGTTCTTTCAAATTGTAAGAAAACAGGGGAACGAAAAATTGAATTCAATGCTAGCGAAACGTTCACAAAGCACGCACGTTTCGGAACTAAGAGTTCTTTGAATGTATAGTAACGCGTTAAAAATCTTTGGCGGACAATGAGACTATATCACGTCGGTTCTTTATTACCAGGAAATCTACCAGAATCGGAACGAAATTAATTAACCCACCGAAATTCAATTAACAGCAGTCGCCGGTGGTAAACCTCGGCAAGCTGAATTCGCTGAAACGAGCGCGGAGAAAAGAAAAGTAGCAACGACGGAGCGACGAAAATAAAAAAGAAGGGATATGTAAAAGAAAAGGAAACACCGCTCGGGAACTCGATTTCAATTATATTTTTCGCCGATTAAATTAGAATCGGCGATTAAAGATAACGTGGCAGTGTGCTCGACAATCTATTAACACCGACGTAACTGAAAATCGACGATCATCGCGGAAACGATCGTGGAATAGTAAGCAGAAAAAGAAAACCCCGGTGGTCGAAGAAGAAAAATTTTAAATGCAATTACGCGCGAGTTATCGTATCGTTGTAGCTGACAAATGTTGCAATTGATAAATAGTTCTTCAATTTTTTAGAGGGTGATAATAAATAAATCGATAAAAATTAAAATAAAGTCACGATTAGTTTTGTAATTAGTTTTATTGGTAATTATTTTGAATAGGGTTCTCCTCATCGATTTCGATGATTTTCGAATATGTTGTAGAACTCAGCATTCTGAACAAGTTTTTCTTATACAATAACTCCCGTTCGGCTTTAGTTTCCGAGATATTTGCAAAATACTGTTGCTAGAGTTATACTGAATTTGGCTTATATTAATAACAGTATTTTGCAAATATCTCGGAAACTAAAGCCGAGCGGGGGTTATACGTATAAAAAAAACTTGTTCAGAATGTTGAGTTCTATAACATATTTGAAAATTATCGAAATCGGTGAGGAGTCTCCTATTCTAAATAACTATAGCTTTTCTTGCTAATTTTTATTATTTCCTATACTTTGAAGTACGCATTATCTAATGATATTGTAATCTCGTTTGAATCATATTGTTTACTTTGTAAAATTGAATTTTGGTGTTTTGAAATACTGTTGCGTAACCGGGTGGATCGTAACATTGGCGTAGAAAGTATGAAGGATGACCGACGTCGCGCGTTATCGATCAATTTCTGAATTCTAGTATACTTTGAAGCACGCATTATTTAATAATATTCTAACCTCGTCTGAACCATATTGTTTATTTTGTAAAATTGAATTTTGGTGTTTTGGAATACTGTTGCGTAACCGGGTGGATCGTAACATTGGCGTAGAAAGTATAAAGGATGACCGACGTCGCGCGTTATCGATCAATTTCTGAATTCTAGCTGGTGGCAGTTGTATTCCGCGAATCTGGAAGACGCGTTACCGCGGGACGGAAGTAGAGGCGTCGAAGAATCCCAACGGCATTGTTGCGCTTGAAGGAGAAAGATTCTGTCGTTCAGCCGCCTCCGACGAGCACCGATCAAATATTGACTGCCGTAATGACGTCCCCACCAAGCAACTCCGCCACCCCGTAGATCGTTCCGTTTCATTAATCCCGGCGTGCGACGGTAAAATTCTTGGCGTCTACACCCACACACGCACGCGAAGTATCGAGCGTTTGTTACTTTTTACGCGACGCGGACCCGTACAGCTCGTATCGATCGATCGATCGTTCAACATCGACGTTCAGCTTTTCTCTATAGCCTGACGAATCCAGAATACATCGAGCAATTACCGCTACGGCTTTGCCATTGGACCGAGGAAATGTCGCGATGTTTAAACGCCGTGTGAGTATATTGTTACAGGGTCCTACGGGATATTGATGTTTGCGACTTCTTTTCGACGTGCATCGGAGTCGCAATCGCGGGATACGGGGTTGTTTGTGCTCGCAGGGCGAAAGTTGGTCAGCGTTAACCCCTCCATTTTATAATGTGCCTGATTTGGAACACGACGAAAACAACCCCTGCAAAGTTATCGAACATTTTACGGGGCTTAATCTGGGTAGCAAATTTTATTCCTAAACGAATAACAAAAATGTCACGTTCGCGATCAATATAATTTCCTTCTATACTAATAAATTTATTATTTATTTTATAATACAAATTTTATATGAACTACACACGTGCAATATATAGTCTCGTATAAAATTTATTGTATCCGAAAAAGAAGTTTTTTCGTTGCTTTTAAACTTTAAGGTGCACACGATACTTTCTTCCAGATAATAAATTTCGTAAATCCCTACCTAAATTCCTAGCCCCCGATATCGGGTAAAGCTGTGTAGTTAGAATCGTGAAAAGCTTTATTTCGCGTTACACTCCTTTCTTGCGGCAATAATTTATTTAATATCTTATTCGAACAAAGCGCTCTGGGTAGCTAGGTTACTCCGGGTTGTTGGGGTAGTTTCGTAGTATTTTGGTTATCGACGAAGGGTTAAAAATGACCGTTTTAAATTTGATGTTCTCTTTACTATTTCCATCGCAAAGCAAGGTTTTATTTGTGCGGCAACCGTGTTGCCCGACTTAATTCGAGCGGACTGTTAAGTGGTTAATGACTGAGGTTGCTCGTCGTTCGTTCGCGAAACGAGCCAGAGCATAAAGAAAACGTTCATCTGGCCGGGAAAACGGAAGTTAACGACAGAGACGAAAGCACCGGGACGAATGCGTCTCGAAGCTTTCGAGCGTTCTCGCGCAATTCGTTCGAAAGTTGTTATCGCAACAATTTGCGTACTGCTATAATTTTCGACAAATTTGCATGGTCGTCGACGCGAATCTTCCCCAGCGATGCACCAAACTTCGCGACTTATTGTCGAGTCGTATTACGCGAACTTCGGAAGCCGAAATATTGTGTTGTGTAATGAGTTCTTTCTTTATAATCACTGTTCAAAATAAAACAGAATATTCCCATAGGTAAATTAATGTAATATCAAAATCTCAATGTAGACAAACAATGTAAAAAAATGGTTAAAATTCGTTACATCGTGTATTATGTGAATTGCACTTTTTCAGGTAATAAGAATAGATCGGAGATTAGATTTTTAAATGCAACGATGACTTTGTAAAAAATGTAATAAAATATTTATATTTGATAATTTACACCCGCGAACAGTCTATACATGAAGAAGGATGAAAATAATTGCATCGTCCACAGTGTATATTTTTGTTCCGAAAAATAAAAATTAATCGCTATAAAATACTGCACAGTGTCAGGAACAAATAAGTACAATTTTTAGAAACGACGATATGTACATAGAAAAAGATTTGTATATGATAATTTGTCACAGTGACAACTCAAATGGAGGATGAAAACAATTGCATACCATACAGAAGTATTAAATTACTGCTTGAATATTTTCCAAACGTGTAATTGTTACTAGATACGATCAATTATTTTTATCGTGCCACGAATTAATTCCAGCCCTCTGAATCGTTCCTAGATTCTATTGCCGAGCGAGAATCATCCATAAAGCGTAGATTCTTAACTGGTCGCGTTAAATGGCGGCCTCGTCGCGGTTTACGACGTCGCTAGCGTTTCTTTAATGGAAGACGCGATTAATAGCGACCACCACGAGTGCATCTTCCGCACGTTCCAGTTGCAGTTTTATTGCTGCAAACGTTGCGGACGTAGTCGGCGTTCGCGATTTTGTAGGCGATTTTTGGTTCCAGTTAATGTCAGGTACTAACAGAAATATGAATTAAAAACTTCTTTTAATTTTACGTCCCATCTTCATAATTTCTAAAGCATTACTAATCGTTATTTTCTTAATATAATAGTATTATGTTTTCGATGCTATTTTATTGTTACTTCAATTATTATATTCATTGACACTTTGATCACTGCTAGTTTCGATCATGACTTTTATTATTGATTTTTAGAGAATTAGCAGAATCTAATTTTTGATTTATACAAGAAATGTGAAATAGCTACAGAAATTGAAAAAGAATTTGTAAAATGAGATTCTGAAGTGCGCCGCCAATGCAGTGTCAGCGGTCTCTAGCGGCTGAAATTCGTACAACGACACAGTGGCGTCGACAGTCAAAGCGTTGATTTCAGTAATCGTTACAAAGACCAGAGTTCTGGTATAAAGTATCATTCTATTATTCTAAAATTTTGTAACTGAAACCTATTTTTCTCACTTGAGATGCTTTGTCTGGAAAGTTAATATATCAAGTCCATTAAAAGAAAAGTATCTCATAGATTCAGAAATGCATTTTACTAATTTTCGAATTTCTAGTACTGAGATTAATCAATCGTATACGAAAATTGTACGTTTACTGCAGTTTCTCTGTTCTCCTGATAAACGAAAGTGGATTTAGGTTGCAATAGCTCCAAGGTACAGCCTAAAATCTTTATTATTATATGTTGTATATTTTTCTCGGGGGGAAAAACATGACAAAATGTCTACTTTTGCATTGTTTTGATGGGAGCATTTCATCGAATAGAAATTTGCCAAATGTTCCTACGCGTGTTTCGTAATTATGTCGCGTGATGCAGATTCGAAGCGTCGCGACGTTTCTTCGAATTAGGGAAACGACGGGTACCAGATCCGAAAACAAAGGCGTCGCGGCGGAAATCGCGCTCGGGAGACACGGGAAACGCGGTGCGCCGCTGCAGCCCACGGGAATCGGTGTCGCGCGTAGAGATTAATGGCTCTCTCGTCCGAAACGCAATTTACCGTGCGATCGACATGGAACGATGACTTGTCCCAGACGCGAAACCCCTTTCTGAAAATCACCTCCCCCGCGCTGACGGAGAAAAACTAGTCGACCATCACGAGCCTCGACAATGAACCGCGCGGTATTATTTCCGGCGCGGAACGACCGCGAGTTAACGCTTTTGGGTTTGCTTTCCTATCTCCAAATATAAATGTTTCATCTATAACTCGTCTCGGCTTAATACACGGAGTTTCAGCGTTAATAATTTTGTTGGAGCCGAATAATGAAAATAGTTCAAGGTTTTGTAACTCTTGAATATAAAAGATTAATTTTGTTAAACTAAATGTATGCAAATGCCACTCGAGGCAGCATCTGATTGTATTCCCAGTCGAGTCTATCATCTATGTACTCTGTTTACGGTTCTAATCTCTCACATTGTTTCATTGTTTTGTCTACAATCGCAAGTGCTATATGTGTTTTCTTGTATTTCTACGATAAATGTTTGTATTGAAAGTACTGCTTAACTCAATTCTTTTTATCAAATTTAAACAAAAGGAAAACGATTGCATTAATAAATTCTATTTGCTATGTAAAATATAAACAGCTAACATGATGAAGAATTGTTTATTATTATATACAAGAGTTGCATGGTTTGGAGAGGGTTGGAATTTTAGAGATATTTTGAACAGAATGTTTCATCTTTTATGACAGATTTAGATGAATTCATCATCGAAGGAATATTTTTCTAGATATTCAATTACTAATATTATGCTTTACGAGAAAATGGAGCAAATTATAGGCATGTTCGCAACGAATTTAGCGAGGTAATATATTATTCGGTTGTTTCGCGAAAATAGCGTAAATACAGTACCATATTTAATTAAGAAAGGTTCTCCCAAGATAAATGCCGGTTGAAATAATGTTTGATCTACCGAGTAACAAAATGTAAGGGCAGAAGGGAAATGTATGCCTTCCGAAACGTAAAACCCGTTAAATGTGGTATGCTCATTTTATTCTCTTGAAAATTATTTCAATCCCTGCTTAATACGATAATAATGATATTTTGTTAAACGTTAAACATTCACGAAAAAGAATATTAATAAAAAAATTGTAGCATTCCCGTTTCAGGAAAGTTAAGTGCCTCGAAATGACCAGTCGAAAAAAGAAAAATTAAATTTCTATCTTATTATAAAAAGACAATAATTTCGCTGTAATATTATTGATTAAAATTCACGGTAGATTTCTTTGCGAGAACTTATTTAAATAATTATTTTTTATTATGCAAACGAATTGTGTTTTCCTATATACGAAAAATATCATCAGAAGGCAATCGCTAGAATACTGGTCCATTGTGCAAACAGCGACAAGATTATTCAAATTAGTGAAAGGCAAACAGCCGCCGTGTACGTTTTATTCATACCTCGTTCAAGCACGTCGACGTTCAGGGGATTATTCGTGCCCGAGGAACGGGAGATCAGTGAAACAGATGTCCGTCACGATTTGCTGTTAATTTCGTCTGTGCCAACCTTCGCAGGAATCGAAATAACAGAGTGGTACGCGCGTTCTATTTCACTGTGTTCTCTCATAACAAGGAACTACCGGTCATCTTACGTCCTGCTATCGCGACCACCAGCTTGCCAAGTCTGGTCAGTGTCAGTGATAAAACCAATCATGTGCAAAGCCAAGATTAACATTCCGGACGAGGAACATCGAGTACCAAAAGCAAACCAACTTCTTCGAAAGAATAGTGTCAACTTATATAGAGAAATAAAATCTGTTCACTTGAACGTTTCTTGCGTGTTCAAACACGTGTTTACCCCTTAAATTTTTTCAATGAAAAGACATAACAATTTCTACAGTTCTGAATAGCTCCCATTTTCTTTTAGTTTTCGTAAAATATATTTTATTTGTCTGTGTTGGTGGATAAAAAATTGTTCATGTATGATGCACAAGTTTCTTTACATTTAAATTAATAGTTTGTAAGCCTGTTACAGTTGATTAGGAAGATACTTTGAATGCTTCTATATATCGTACAAAAAGCAAATCAACTTCTTCGAAAGAATAGTATCAACTTATACAGGGTGTTCGGCCACCCCTGGGAAAAATTTTAACAGAGGATTCTAGAGGCCAAAATAAGACGAAAATCAAGAATACCAATTTGTTGATGGAGGCTCCGTTAAAAAGTTATTAACAATTAAATTTAAAAATTTCAAATCGTTCTGGAAAAATTATTTTCGGTTGTGAGGGTCAATTATAATCATTTTTGGTGAAAACACATACTTCCGAAATCCTACCCACTTTCGAGAAAAAAATTCATTACCGAAAATTTCATGTCTGACCATAGCGTCGATATGTTTCACTGAAATTTCATGCGTATCTTTAAAACTTCATAACTTCTGAACGGATTGGACGATTTTAATGTTTAAAAAAACAAACTACGCGTATTTTGATGGGCAATATGTACAAATCGCAAAAATATTCGAAAAGTTGGTCCTTGACCCCGCAAAATGAGAAAAACCCCATAAAAATGGTCCAATTTTCAAACAGCCATAATTTCTAGAATAGTGAATATATTTCAATGAAACTTTTTTTTGAAGTAGAGCTCATGGGTACCTACAAAAAAGTATTAGACAACTTTTCTGTAGGGCGTCAAAGAAAATTACTACAAATGAAAAAGTAATTTTTAAGAAAAATTGACGGGGGGTAGGTGGCAAAATTTTTCGGCGAAAAAAAAATTTCGAATCGTTTAAAAAAAATTAGTTTCGGTTGCGGGGGTTAATTACGATCATTTTTGGTGAATAGACATACCCCCGAAATCCTACCCACTTTCGAGAAAAAAATTCAGTACGGTCGGAACTTTGAACGTTAATAACTGTTTAATAAAGTCTTCATCAACAAATTGGTATTCTTGATTTTCGTGTTATTTTGGCCTCTAGAATCACCCATTAAAATTTTTCCCAGGGGTGGCCGAACACCTTGTATAGGTGTTAATTTAGAAAATAAAATCTGTTCATTTGAACGTTTCTTGCGTGTTCAAACACGTGTTTGCCGTTTAAATTTTTTCAATCGAAAGCCATAACAATTTCTACAGTTCTGAATAGCTCACATTTTCTTTTAGTTTTCGTAAAATATATTTTATTCGCCTGTATTGGTGGATAAGAAAGATACTTTGAATGTTTCTATCTAGGAGGAAAGATCTACACTCTTGGTAGATCTTGCTCTCTTGATCTCCTTGCTCGTGCAATGGTGCTCTTTTTCAAACGAGGACGTGCTAGTATTTTCCATCCAAAGTACCAAAGTGAATTAAGAGTTTGAGACGCGTAGTGTTTTCTGGATCACCCTAACAATGTAACTGGTATTTTAAAGGCATACGGGAAGAGGCCATCAAAGTGCTTCGGCAATAATAAGGCTGGATAGCGATCGCTATTTTCGACGCATTAATTTTTCACCGCTTACGTATAGTCCTGTTAGGCTAAGCATGAATTATGAACACATTACGGCTGGGATACAAATTGATTTATGGTCGCGGCGTCGCGTCGTGCATACCTAATATCCCTTGGCGATATTCTTCAGCCGCGGTGCAAGGCGGGTCAGGGAATACGATTAATCTGCATAGCAGATCGCGTCAGATTCGCTAATAGCGCTTTTATGATATTCCGTCGCGAGCTTTACTGTCTCTGGCGTCTTGACAAAAATCGGAGGAGGGCAAAAAGGGCAACCTCGAAAGGGTCGCCGAGGATTCGCATACGATCGACGCCGCTTCGAAAATAGCTTCCTCCGTTTTCGACGACGTTTGCTTGCAAATCTTCTCGAGGCCAGGGTTCGATGTTTCCGCCATTGAAATTTACAGTTCGAGAAAGAAGAACGAAGAAAACCAGGGTAGAGTTACGAAATGTTAAAGGATTATTATTTACAAAATATTCTAAATATAATTATCGATTCTAGATAAAAGCAATTCAGAATTTTCGTATAAAAATTTCAATTTTTGTTCATAAGGAATTTTTTAAACGTTTGTTAATGTAACGTTTACACGGTACTCGTTACACGCGTTAAACAGTGCGTTAAATCATCGACACAGATTTCCTCGACACTGTTTTCACCGAACAACATTTCATCGACACCAGATTTGGTCGACAAAGGCTTTAAACGAAAACGTTTTTCATTGACAATAATTTTACTCGACGGCAGTATTAACAGCCAAAAACTCAGGGACGGTGTTGTTTATCGCCATGTTCTTTTCAAATATTATT
The DNA here is from genome assembly GCF_051014445.1 of Colletes latitarsis. NCBI lineage: Eukaryota > Metazoa > Arthropoda > Insecta > Hymenoptera > Colletidae > Colletes > Colletes latitarsis. The sequence continues at coordinate 12,000,998 of NC_135139.1, read as the reverse complement.
TTTCAATGCAACTGTACGTTTTTCATTGATTTCAGAAATATCAGTGAAAGACGATCGAACGAAAATTCCACCTTCGTCTTTAACGAAGTTGTATTAAAAAATAAGGAAATGAAAATTCCAAAAAAACAATTTCCCAACGAATTTCGAGCGATAGAAAATTTGTTCGACGATGGTGAAACTATTGTTCGAGGAAAGGTGTTCTCGATCAGCGACAAACCACGCGATAACGCGAACAAATTTTATTTAATCTTGCCTGATTCCTCATTAGTGGTGGAACGCATTTCGGATACGGTCCCCATGTTAATTACACGACTATTAAATTGTCGGCGTAATCATTATCGAATTGAAACGGCTGCCAATACAGTTGTTTCTGGGCACCGTGCAGCCGTTAATGGGTGTCGTTGCATGTTTCATCGAAAGAATTAATTCGCGTTTCGCGTGACAGAGTGAAATGGCATTTTTCCGACAACGGTTGAGCGCCCACGCTTTTTCTCACGCTCGAAACATATCTCGATGATTATCCCGAATCAAAAGTCCTCCTATTAACCATCACAACTTGTACTCTATTGTTTAGTTCCTATGCCTGCATTCTATTGTTTAGTTCTATATCTGTGTTCTATTGTTTAATTCTATACCTTGCTTCTATTGTTTAAGTCTCATATGGATCTCTATAAAATCGTTGTTTGTTAAAATTAATTCTATTCCACTGTCACCCATTCTATGGTTGATCTTTTTGATTTGTGTAGAATTTGGTAGAACTTTAATTATTGCAGCAAATTGTAACTGAAAATTTCTTCAGTGATCAAGGTTTCCGTAATGATTAACGCTAGAACTACCAAATCAGTCAAAATGACCCATTCGTAATTTCTGATAAAGCTTGTAAAACATTTACTCGACTGAACTTTTGGAAATTTTTGAAAATTATTTCTCGTATTGAAAATTCGTAATTTTCTAAAACACATATTTCCATTGCATTATACATTTCTTCACGTATCGTTTTAATTTCTTTGGTGCAAATAAATACACTATAACTGTTAATAGTTCTAGTGTTAATGTGACGATTCAATAAAAAGTAGTTTCGCGTAGTTCCACTTTGTTGCTCAACGATCATTCTCTCAACAACATTCCAAAATAAAGAATAAACCAAATTCATGAATAATGAATATGGATTTGTTTCAATAAATATTCTAATAAAAAATTATTCCAATAAGTTTTCTTTCGAATAAATATTTTTCAAGGTTAAGAATAAATATTTTTAATTAAAGACAAGTTACTTTTCTGATAAATTTCTGCCCAAAGGATTAAAATATTTCGATTTATCGTTATCGTCCGACGCTCTTCATTAATTACAAATAAAGAAATCTTTTCGAATAGCGGAGCAACGGATGCAATTTATATTTCGTTGCTCGAAAATGTTTTCTGAAACGGTAAACCGGGAACTTCGACTCGGATACTCTCTGCTGTCGAACGAGATTTTCAGCTCGCGTTCGTTCCTCCAGGGTTTTCATTCTTTTTTTGTTCGGAACACACAACGACGCGTGCCGCCATTACGATAGAAATCGGAACTTCGTCGCCATCGAAGTGACTTTAACGGGGACGCAGTCGGAGCGAAATTGATCAGCCATCCGTCCACGTGAAACGGACCTGAAAAGAAACTTTCCGTTCCCGGCCAACTAGCGGAACGAAAAGGAGCTAAGTGAAAAAGGGGGGGAGGGGCGGAAGGGGTTGCAACAGGAGTGAAAGACAGTTAATGCCCACTACATCCGTCAACCCTTGAACGTATCGCGTTCCCGTAGACGTCGCAGGATTCGATATCGTGTAAGAGCTAATGCGAAATTGAAATCTGTTTCCGGATAACGATCGTCTTCTGCTTCACGAACAAACTACCACTGACTGGCTACATGACACTTTAAGCACTGCTTAGAGACGGGGACTACTACCAAGTACGGTACACGAAATTACTTTATGAATTAATTATTTCACGAAATAAATAGACTTTCAAGATTCATTTTGCAAAAATATTGTTGTATTAGTGGTAATATTTATTCACAATTTTAGGGGTTGCTTGTCAATACTATTTTATAATTTCTAGTGTTTACGGTGATAACAATTGCTAACATTGATTGCAAAGTTATACAAAATCGTTCTGGAGGATGTAAGAATTATACATACGATTCAAAATAGAGAGAAATTAATCGAAAATATAGGATACAATTCTTGTAACAACTTTGAAAATTTCTAGGCAAAAATAATGTAAAGCAATATCGTTTGTATCGTAAAATTAAGGCAACTGATTGCATCAATTTTCGGATCTAAACAATCAAGTGGAACTTCGCGTTGCTTACCCGTAAACATTCTTTTATATTGATCGAGATTTTAGTTTGTGGTTTTAAGTATTTACTGTGCGTCCTCGAGAAGTTGGTACAGAGGAGTTTCGACCAATAGCGCCAAACTCTACACTAAAATAGAGATCCAAGTATCAATCAGACCCGCATTCCTTTCACCAGCCAACTTCTCGCGTACACACAGTAGCAAGCTGATATACGTAGATGATCATCAGAAACTCCCATCCTTTTCGACGAATTCGACGTCTGTAACTTCAGTTCCTTTTCTGGTCCGCACCTTTCTTCCTGCCTCTGTGCTTGTTCGTTAGTAACGAAAAGTGTATAGCCATATACGAAGTAGCAGCTATTTCGTGCTATTCTGAGGTAAAAAATTCCAGCCACGTTGTAATGAAAATTTCATGGGGCGTATCATCCCAGGAGGGATCAAAGGGTTAAGGAATACTCGCAAACGGCTGGCGTCTAGTTTGCAAACGGCGATCGATCGAGGCGGAAGAACGTTTCTGAAATATCTTCTCCGCGCGGGGGGGAAAAAAGAGAAACGCGGATCGAGGGAAGGAAAGATAGCGGAGGAACGGGTGACGAAGGCTCGGAGAGGGACACGCATGACAGGAATGACAAAAAAGGTAATCCCGACTGACAGGAATCCGGTCGCTAGGGGGAAGAGAAGGTCGACGTGACGGAGAGTCATTGACTCCGAAAACCCTGTTTCCGCCCCTTCGTCCCCTCGGGGTGTTCGATGATTAGATGCGCCCTTCTACGCGTATTTTCGAAGGATTCGACGGTAAGTAGTAGGGCTAACCCGGACCCATCGACAATGGCCGCAATTCGCTCGAACAGTATTTTGCGGCACGATCGTTGTAGCGAGCTTTTTTTTCCTCGCGGATGCCGAGGGGATGAAGATAGCGAAGCCCCTTATGGCTCGCCAGGGTACAATTCCGGGGTAAAAAAAAAGCAGAAAAAAAAAGAAAAAACGGACACCACTGTGCGTACACTAGTTTCCAACTGCTCCCGAACTACTGTAACGGAAGTTGCAAGCTGCGTTAAAAATGTATTTGTCTTCAATTTTCCGCTAGTATTTGCCCTCGTGCTCCACCGATCGCAATTTATTATTGCATCGTTCGTTAAACAACGGGCTGTTTGTTCTTTCGCGCGCGTTTCACGTGCAAGTTGAACGTTCTACAATGTTTTCGTTCGGACGGAGATCGGCTGAGACGAGGACTCTTCAATTCCCGCTCGATAGATATCGATTCCTCGCTGAGCAATTATCAACCCTCGATTGGAAGGGCGAGGTTCAAACGATGTTGTTGCTTCGAAATGTCGTACATGCTCGCTTGCACTGGTATGCTCGAGGGTTTGCGCGCGATATGGAGTAATACTTCTCGATTAGTATCGATTCTCAACGACTATGTGAGTTTATCAAACGAGGAATTTGTTTGATCGATCAAACGAACTTACGAACGAATCGCTTTGAAGTTCTATAAGAGTTATTGAAATGATCGAAGCCTCGAAATTTGAGATATACAGACGCGATTTTTCAGCCCCTTTTCATAGTCTGTTACTGATTAATTTCAATAGGAAACATTTTTTTAACAGATCATCGTGTGGCGTCGCTTCCCATGCTCGCCACTAGAGGGATCGCGCTCTCACAAGCGCTCGACTGACTTCCTAATATCCCAGTCGTCTAAGACTGGGCCTGCTAGAAAGCCTTACTGATGAGTCTACTAACAGGTCGGACGAAACGCACCCCCTCCTTTCCTTTTCTGCCCTCCTACGATTCTCACGAGTTTCCACACAGCAACGAAGCAGCTCCACAATCAAAGTGGGGTGAAAAAGAGTCTCAAATTGCTAGATTTTAAGGGCAATGAGCGTATATTTGTATCAAAATGGGGCCTGAGATTTTATTTCAGATATAAATCGTTGGATATTCTTTCGATTTTGCAGTTCGTGGTTTCGTAACGACTCGATGTTGCATTAACGCGATACAAAGTGTACAGGATGTTTCGATAACTTCATTACGAGGTTGTCGGGAATGTATTAATGGTATCGGGATAACTTTCTGGGTTCAACTTTGCGGCATGAAGTGGTCCTTCCTGAGAGGAAGATCATGCTGCTTCTAAAACGCTGAACTTAGGCGCAACTTAAGGATCTTAAATAGAAGACGTTCTTATTAAATTGAATAGTTCTTGATGTATCGTTAACTTGATTCCCTTTGCATACTATTCGTGCCTCCGTTATAATTTTCCTTCTCGTAATGTGTATTATTTCGAAGACTTCTTTAGACGATTCTCAAAACGCTTGGTAATCCTGTTAGAGTAGAAAGTTTTGCTTTTCCAATATTGGTGTGTTGGATTCATCGAACGATACATCCTGCAATATTAAATCGTAATATCAACAACGAATACACAGTCAATCTGGAGATCATGAAATTTACAATCTACCTAAATATTTAACAAAAAAGATTCAATTTTTAATATTCACCGACGTTGATACAACTTTGAAATTGTGTAAATTCAATATTTGAGAACTATTTATAAGGTTCTTTCATATTCATCGAACTTTTCATATCAAGGAATAAAGTTGGAACAAGAAATCCTTTCAAGACGTACGTTTGATGTAACATTTTCGGTCGTTTTTCGAAGAGTGAAATGTGCCAGTAAGCTTTTTGACAGTACTTCGAACCTGTTCCGAGAATTCGTCAAAAGGTATCTCGCAACGGAGTATCGGATATATTCCATTTTTCTTATCAGAGCGAAATTGACAGACAGTTAAGTTTTAATAGTCCTTTTGCAGCACTCCCGGCCTCGCTGGCCAACGTGAACCGCGTATTGCCATTACGACACGAGAATTGATCCAACTCGTCCTCGGTTTTTTGCATTGTCTATCGCGACCCCGACAGAACCGAGTCGTTCATCATCGAATCGCGGCCCGAAGATACGCTCGCGCATACGTGTCACCGCCTGGAAGAAAACTTCTATCGGCGGCCACTCAATCTTGTTTTTTTTCCAGCCACGCCGTTGGCTGGCATCGAGTGCTGTTTTTCATGGGTTAATCGAAACTTCCAAGGAGTAAGAATGATCGGTCATATTCGACAGACCGAACGACAACAGACGTCTCCGTATTCGCAGAAAAACGCTCGACGATTGGTCACTTACCGGATTTTCGAGTTAACGTGGAAAAATTTGATAAGAATGACCATAGATTTATAGTCCCGTGATATCGAGGCCACAATTTATCAAATCACGACTTTAAAGATCTACAAAGATAATTATTTACTGTAAATGTACTTCAAATTGCAAATGTATTACAATCTACCGTGACTACTTCAATTTTCCACTGAGTTTCGCGATTCATAGTTCGTTCTGTGACTCTTGTGTTCCTTTCCATGCTTTGTGGGCGCGTTTCGTTATAGTAAGGATGACTAGCAACGGAACAAGAGAGGAACCACAAAGTTTGGTGAAAAATTTGAAACAGTTGGCTTAATTTGTATCGTTGATTCAGGAACGAGAATTTACTCTGATATGTGTATTTTCGGTAAAAGAAACTAAATGTTTATGTGTATAGATACCATTTTGGAACTATTTCTATATATTTTCTAAAGAAACGTTTGAAGAAAACGTTTTCTAAAGAAAAGTGAATAATTTTCCAATGTATGAACCTTCAGTTTTTCAAATGTTCCATTATTCGATCGCTCTGCTGCACAAATTTTCTATTATTTGCGAAGAATATGCACTTGTAAAAGTATGTAGAAATGATTGGTACAATTTGTTTCAAAGAGTCCTTTGTATATTCAACAATGTTGAACATAACATCGGAAGACTGAAACTTTGGAGGGTAGTTTTACCCTCGTAAACTTGAATTACCGAAGAAGTATCTTTCTCTTACTATTGATTGTTCTACAACCCGGCAATGTTTCATGGAAATCCGTTGATTGTTGCTGTTCTCAAGACCCTACCAATCTCCTAGGAACCCCAACAACCACAAATGTAACTAGATTTGGGGCGCCAAAGTGCACCAGAGATAGCCCAGAAACCCTAATTACAAACGTATTTGAGTCCACAGACTAATCTATTGCTGTCTCGCAAAACACTTCAAACTTTCGATTTACACTCCGCGACAAAATCATAAGGCAAGGATTGTTCTTCCTTCCCAAAATCAATGATACGTACGAACATTTTGTATATAGATCTATAGAGATTCTTCCTTAATCTTGTGCTGAAAATACAGCTCTTTTAACGATACACTGAAGAAAAATGATTAGTTAGTTAAGAAACAAGTTATCCAAATTCTATTCTATACTTAGTTTATTCAAATTTTAATACCGTGTACATTTCCTTCTTTTTCAATGACTTGTAATAGTATTTCAAATAAATTTATGTTTAATTAAATAAACAATTTATAACCCAGTTTTATCGCACATCAGTGGTGTAATCAATAGGAATTGCAGAAACTTCTTTGGGTGTATAGAATCAAAGTAAACTTCAAAATAAACATAGAAGATAGCATAAATAATAATAGTTGTTATGTTCATTGGATAGAGGATGAAATGCCCTTTAAAATGAGTGTTTATTGAACTCGATAGCCTAATTAGTTTCGGAAATATGACGATTTTTGTTTCAAGTCGATAGGGTAGCTCCGTTTGTTTACATTTCATTGTTTACGTTGCGAGGTCAATGAACTTTCTTTCTGCGGCCTTGGTAAGGTAATTGATCGCACGTGCTCGTAATAAATAGTAAATACTATGGTACTCAATTATTGATAAAACTGCACACATCTAAAGTTTCATTACTTTTAACACGCGTTAATCGACTTTTCTAAGACGGAGAGAAAGATAGTCAAATTGTAAAAATTACGCCTGGTCGGTCGAGTACTTACGAGAGAGATATACAGATTGGGCAATAGTGACATAAATATAGTGTCTTCTATTTAGAAATAAATAATGTATATTTTATTCCTTGTCACTGCATTTATTACAAATTATAGACTTCTCGATTGCACATTTTCCACACTCGTATTTTTATTTTTTCAGGACCTGTATGCAGTTTTATTAATTTCAGAGTAACAAACACTTCGAGTGAAACTAAAGCTTCTCACCTTTTACCTTCACTATATACTTCCTATTTACATCTAAAGCTAACCAGAATTGTATACCATATTTTGTCCGGTTTTCGTTTACGAAAAAAAAAAAATATAGATCGTTCGACCGGTCAGATGTCCAAGCAGCATATTTCCTTCAGAAAACAAACAATAAAAATAGAAGTAGATATTAAAAAATGAATTGTTCAACAACAAAAGTCGTGAAGTTAAATAGCCTTAAAATAACATCGTACGTATGTTAGAAATTCTAAACGTGGTTTAAAAAAATGGTCGTCCGACCGGTCACGGTAGGTTTAGTGTTAAAAGAGAAATAAATCTGGCAATTACATACCATCGAATCCAATGCAAAATCTCTCTACAAGCGATGCGTAGCTGTGGCGAACATAGAAATCGAGGCTATGAAAATGGAAACGAAAGAAGGGTGATTACCTGGAAACATAGTGAACAAAAGGGCGAAATAAAAAAAAAGTGAGGGGAAGGGGGGTCGAAGGTCTGTATTTGTAGCAGGGGCAAACAATAAAATGCGCATATCGACAGTATTCGGTTGCATGGAACAGTAGGTCGGGAACAGCGATTCCCCAGGCACTGGAGCGTTCGCTCGTGTTTTTCGTAGTCAGTCTCGTTAGAAGGCAATTTTTATCGACAACGGGGGATTTTTACAGTCGCGGTCGCGCGACCCAACATTTCGACCGTGGCGTCGGTCTCGTTTTAACGTAGCGGCTCCCACGGGGTACACCGTGGACACCGTCGTTGGTGGAATTACATTTTGTTACGTGCTTCTCGCGCGCTTTTTTAGTCGGCCTGTAAACGCAATACCTGTCACTGTCCGTTTTCGAGCATCTCTACGCGCCCCTGCTAACTCGGTACCCGGACATTCCAAAAAACTAGCCAAAAATGTTTCTTTGAACTTCGAAATTCGGCGCCAGCCATACCGCGTATAATTTCGACCTGCAAGAAACGAATTTATTGCAATCGCGAAAAATATAGAAAGATATGTTTTAAATCCGCGAAACGTACTACGTTCTATTTTGCAGTAATTGAAAACTACGTGACCTGAAATTTCTAATTTTCAGATTAATTTTGTTTAATATCTCGTGGGAGATAGCACACGTCAGAATAATTTCCTGTATGCTACTATTTTAATTCAACGTCTGTGGAGTACGTAATTAATATTGTTTCTAACATGATATTAGATTCATTTAATTTGTTCTTCATTGCATAAGATAGAATATAATTCTCTTTGCAATCAACTGAAGACACTTTTATAGAATTTTTATACACGAGTTCTTATTGGTTGCAAAGCAAAATATTAAACGAACGAGTCGAGACATATAACGAGAAGTAAATTAAGATATAGAAATATTATATAAATTTGGAACGAATACTATTTCTCACTATAAGAACTAAGGAAAAGGGGAGCAATTCAAACTTTTTGATCGATACATCTCTCAACGTCGCCTTCCAAAGGTGAACGGTTTCGATACGGAATTGCTGACGTTTATCGAGGGCTGTGCCCTCTCACAGTTTCACGAATCAAATCGATGTCGGTCGGCCGAAATTTTCTTAATCCGTTGGCCGCGAATTCGGCATTGTCGCGAACGCAATCGTTCGCGCAACGAGGAAACTCGGCGCAACAATCGATAGGAAGCTCGAGATTGCTACGAGGGAAAATTGTTGAGAGGCTTCGTGACGGTTTCCACGGAATATGTGGCGCTGGCGTGTACGTGAAAATGGAATTCCACCGGCGACCGCCGGAATCGAGACGCTTCTAGCATGTCACCTTTGCGTGTTCAGCTCTGACACCGTAAGAAACGTCTTTACCACGGAATATTAATTCCTGCGATTCTCGAAATTATTGCGACGTCTGTTTCGATTATACAATCCGTTACTTGTTTATTCTGACCACATTTTTCTCTGTTTGAAGTTATAAAATTCTACATGAGGATCCTGGTTCTTTTACGATTAGAGAATTTGACCTCAATAATGAGGAAGTTCAGGATCTTTGAGACACATTTAATTGTGCATAGAAACTGATTTCGATGTCTTCTTTGCAAACGAATAATATCGGAGGCTCAGAAATTCAATTGTCTTCGAGTTATTCTCGTTTAAGGCTTTCAAAACCTTCAAGTATTTTATTGATTGAACACTTTGCCCAGAATTCTTCACTACGGAATTAAAACAATTAATTCTCAAATAGAAATATTAAAGGCAATAAATTTGAAAGAATTCATAAATTTTAGCGAGGTGATTGATGAAAATAAATACTGAACAAATGGTGAACACACTCAAAATATCGAAAAAGTAACACACGAAAATATTAACAAAAGTACATATATCAATAAAAAGTACATATTCAACAAATATAACCTTCCGCAGTAATTTTCCACACGGTTCCCCAGTTGTTTTTGGCCAACGCGTAAGAAGGCAATCAACGGAGCGGTCGGTGGACCGAAATAAACGAAGACAAGATTCAGGATTAAGCGCAGAGCTCACGGGAACGAGCGCCACAAAGGGAGCCAGGTTAATTTCCGCGGCTCGAAAAAGCGGGGAACACCGCAAATGATACCGCGACTGAAACTTCGACTCGTTGAAAAATTTACAAACCTGCCGCGATCCGACAGAGGGGCCTTTTCGCGGGCGAGGAGGCGTTTCCTTTCCCCCGTTCTTCCTGCGCTTTGATCCCATAATCAGCCCTTTGTTCTTCTACCGATACGTTTCCCTTGTAAATGACTCCCGGTGACTGGGGCGTTCCTTTTATTAAGCATGCAAATATGAAATCGTTCCGTTATCAGTCGTGTTTCTCTCTCTGGTCGACCCTTCGTCGGACCACGGAAGGACGAGGGTTTTCGGTTCGCGCGCGGATTTAACCCTCTTGCGGTTATCCGCGCCACCCCGAACACCGTCGCCGCAGGAAAATTCTGACGGGAAAGTTCCTCCACGGCGTACCGAAATTTACACAATGCGGCCGGGAACTTTTACGAAAATCCGCGGCTGAAAGTTCCACCGGCGCGCGATGTAAACGCGCTCGAGCCTTCGTTAATTCTTTGGCAAAGAAGCGTCGCTGGATACGAAGACCAGTGGGGGAGTGGGGGGAGGGGGAGGGAAGAGGGGGGGCCCGGACCGATATTAAACGAGCAACAATTTTAGATAGGAATCTGAGCCCGGGTCGGTAGCGTTCGAGCAATTTAAATTTAGATTTTAACCGCTAGATACCTGGGCGAAACTATTACATCGAAGATACCCGGGGAGACGGAGCTTGAATAAATTGTCTTCCTGTGTTTGATTGTACGTGGCCTGCGTACGAAGACCGATAGTGTCGATGTGGGGCAAACGGACATCCCAGTGTGGCTTCTTGCGACACGAGTCCATAGAATAGTGGAAACGGTAAGAGCGTTCTTTTATTTAAATCAGTGTTTCCCAACTGGGAGGATTCACTATGATTCTGATACCGGTGTTGTTACACTACGCCATTTTTTGTAAATGTCTGCGATTGTTTGAAATTTTGTTCTTCTTTCCTATTATAAGTTGCAGAATTTTTATTTTATTTTAATCAATAAAGAGATGTATTGTCGAAACCGTGTTTGTTAAACTTCGTTTATTTATGCGGGAATGTATAGTTAGTCCCACTCATATTCTAACACTATAATGGTGATTCACTGTAGATGAAAAGGAACTCGTGCTTTTTTTATGAATTCTTTCCATTTACTTTTACCAAATGATTATTACAGCTGTGTCTCTTCTATTTACAAAGTAGTTTTTCGTGGTTGTTGTTTCTTTTTTCTTTTTTAATATTAACGGAAAAGTAATAAATGTAATCAGATTTTCTATTATTTAGTAATCTTTTTACGAATATAATACCATTTAATAATAATTTGGCTGTGGTGACGACAATCATCAAATTTAAATTCAAAAAGAGTTTTATTTACATGACACTTACAGGTGCAAACATATACATATATGGAGAAAGCGTGAAATAAGACGATAGTCGGTGTTTCCAATGTGGCACGACCATTAACAAGCTTTATGAAAAAAATTTTATACAAAATGGACCTATATCAGTTTCAAAAACAACTCAATTTATAAGAAATAAGCTTTTTTCATTTATAGTGAATTATAATGTACGAATACGAGTTGGAGTAACTCTGTATTTATTCTAATTGTTCTCTAAATAAATCCACGGCAAGGATAGATGATAAATAAAAACTAAGCATACATAATGGTAGTACTATTTCGACAAAACTTCATTGATAACTATTTCCATTACCTGTCCACTTAATTTTGTCCGCAACTGTAACTATTCAGACCGTCTCTCAGGCCACTGTTGTTGCCAAGAGGTTAATGTGGAGGAAACACAAAGGTAGATAGGAGATTGTTCTCTGTGTTTCCCAGGAAGGTAACAGTTGCAGAATACGCCGGGTAGGAACTGCAATAATGTAAATGAATCGCAAAATTTACATTAATTTTGCAACTGAACTCGTCGAACTGATCCAACTTTGCCGAATTGTCGGGGCGTAAACAGATGAAACTTTCAGGCTGAACCAACTCATTTTCAATTTTACCAAACTTTCAAGCATTTGCACACCAGAGCCAAAATCACGCGGACCATGTTACAACTACGCTTCGTTATTTATTGATACAACTGTTTCCAAAATGTAAATATGAATACGAGTAACACGAGATGAGCCTGCACGAGAGTTAGAAAGTTTATTTAATAAAGGTAGCTTTACATTTGACTGTTTCAGAACAATCTACAGATATGATACAATATATATGTATTTGTGCAGATACAAATCTGTAGTCTGTTTGACCGAAATCAATTTATTTGCAAAAGGTTAGGTCTCCTTATTACATATTTAAAGAAAAAAGCGTTTGCGAGTGACGTTCTTTTAATATGAAAGAGTAAAGTTTTCAATGAAACTTTGAAATTGTGAAGTTTTGAATGAAGTATACTTTTAAACTAAATGTTTCCTATTTAAAACAACGAAATCTCATTATGACTAAAACAAATATATTACGAGAGCAATACGGAAATGTCAGAATTGTTAAACTTCAAAGCTCGCCAGCGAAAACAATATTTGCAATGCATTTCTTCGGGATATTAACTGTCCACACACATCATAAATATACATACATTCAAACGATGTAAAATGTTTAATATAAATTGTAGATGCGTCTAAAGAATATAAAAACAAATCAACAAAATCGTTGTAAGTATAATCATAATTCCATCTTGTCTGTTTCCTAACACTAGAATTGCCAATAATTATGGTGTATTTATTTGTACCAAAGAAATTAAAACGATAGATACTTGACGAAATTAATAACGAATTTTATTTATTAGTAATTAGTAATAAATTTTATTTATTTACTTAGTGCACGAGATGTACCCATCTGAGTACATGTATTTATATTCTGCAAAGTCAGAGCAATGGGTTAATTCACTTTCAGATGTGAGAGAAAAGACAACGAATTAATTTGAATTAGTGTTTCCAAGGGTAGTTAGCAATACACAAAAAATATCAATACCAGGGTGAGGAATTAGAATTTTGTCTCCATTATATTAATATTAGAACTACCGTATCAAAGTAATTAAAATAATAGATAATTAAAGAAATGTATAATCTAATGGAAATAAATGTTTATTCATTCTCTTATACAAAAGTACGGTAAATTTTCAAAAATCTAGTCGAATAGATTTTGTTACAATTTTTATTAGAAATTACGAATGGATCATTCTGACCATTTTGGTAGTTCTAGTGTCAATTACGGGCAAGAAAGTTGTACTAAAATAAAACTTTATTCTTTAAAGTCCCTCGAAATATCATTGAAATCTCTGGCGGGACAGCCAAAATGGGGTCACCTTGGAAGTGGTAGGACGAATTTTCAATAAGAGAAATAATTTTCAAGAATTTTCAAAAATTCAATCGGGTAAATGTTTTACAAGTTTTATTAGATAAAACTCTATTCTTTAAAGTTTCTCGAAATATCATTGAAATCACTGGCGGGACAGCCAAAATGGGGTCACCGTGGGAGTTGTGGGACGTATCTGTGAGTTTCGAGAGACAGCCTGTGCAAACAAAGAAAATCAAATATGCGGATCAAAGGACAGATTATCGATGGAGATCGCGATCGTTACGATGCGCAGTCGCGCGAAGTCGAAGCACGATCGATGCACGGCGGTTGCCGTGTGTTTGCGTTTGGCGGAGACCCGCACTGGATTCAGGTGAAGCAAGATAATCCGCGGTGAAAGCCACTTACGGCAGTAGTGTATGGTACTTTAACTTGTTATTATACAAGTTCTCGTGCCGGCGCTTAAATAAGCTTGCGGGCCGCTGAAAAGGGGACGAAAAACGGGGCACGCCTTAGCTCGGCGCAGCGTGAAGATTTAACGAACGCTTAACGAGCTGTTGGTAACTGAAGAAATAACCTTAGCTGTCGAGCTAAGCAATCTAGTTATCATCTCTTCCCCCTGGAGGGAATCATAATTACAATGGGAAGCCAGTCGCTGGAGAGATACTCCGGGACATGCTTCACTTTTTTTTCCCTACCCTCTGTTTATTTATAAAAGTTGCGTTCTTTAAGGGCGTCTCTCAAGGGCTGGTACGTGCACGTACCTTCTTCAATGCAAAGCAAAAGGCAAAACGTTCGACTGACATTAAAATGGTAGAACTAGATACAACCAAGTTAAATATTACCCTACAATTTATTAAATTTCTAAATAAATGGATCCGAGTTAGAAACTGAATAACACGTAACGTCAGAATAAATTAGTACCAGAGCGAACAGTTGCAAGATATTTTTTAAAGGAGAGTGAAAAGGTACAGACAAGATCAACAGAACTGAGATTAAAACTGGAAAGAAGAGGACAAGATGGATCCAAATTACAAATTGTGAAATATGTACAAATTAAAATAACTAGAATTGATATCACTGTCTCGAAGAAGGGGGGCAGAATAAATTAGTCGACGTGGATACTGTACGAGGCATAATAGTTAACATTTAAAGAAGCAAAGAGTGCACGTTTCTATTTATTTATTTACCAACCCATGTCCAAGACTGTTGAGAAGTTTAAACTGTCTCAGCATCAGCGTCGAATTACTCATTTTCTACCGTTCAGCTGCAGATTTTCGCGCGTCGGGCTTTAATTAACAACAGGTTGTTTATTTTCTTATTGCGAGCCGTGAAAACGTTTACCAGCAATCCCTTCTTTTGTTCCGGAAAGAAAAAGGTTTTAATTCCGAAACTCTCACGCGGGGTAATGATAAACGACCGCAACTGTGTAAAACTGTAAACTGTGTTTCAGGCGCCCAGAGGTTCGCAGTTTCTGCCAGGAAATTATCGCGAAAGTGTCGCGCAGTTTACAGCCCCAACCGGCGTAGGAACCGCAAGCATAATGTAGTTTTATTGCGCGTAACAATTCGAACAGTTACAACTTTCGAGCACTCCTCGTTTGTCTAAGCCCCCTTCTTAGCTAGGGCCCGATACTTCTTAAAGAATTTTTCTCTATTTTAATATTTAAACCCTTCGATGATCGATATATCATGCGAATGTACGATACAGCCTCGATCAATTGGATTCCTTTGGTCTCTTCTTTCTTAATTACACGTCAAGCGAATGGACGACTAAATAACATACGATGAAAAAATAAATAAAATTCGCTAAACATTGACAGTGGAGTAACCACCGTGCATTTGATGGTATATGAAAAGAAATTTGATCATCTCGTATTTTGGCATTCTTTTTTTATGTATATCTTGCAATAACATTTAAAAAATTATTGAGAATTTAGAGCAATTGGTTATTATTTTTTTTTACTTTTCATACCTTTTCGTCGATATCTATATATCTTCCCAATAGACGTCTCTGTCAAATACATTCAAAAGATTACAAAGATTTCTATAGAGGTTTAATAAAAAATGGCGGTTTATGGCCAATCAACATTTTCTGTCCACTGTTTTGTTTATGGATAAGATTGAGATTAATACTCGATATTGAATCGAAGAGAATCCACAAATCCAATTGCTGGACAGGTATGATTGGCGATAATGTAATCGGACTTGTTCTCCTCGATGGCAGATTAACAGGTCAATCTTATGTCAATTTCTTGAGTAATCAATTGCATGGATTATTGGAAGTTCCATTAGATGTTGTACGTCGCATGTGATTTATGCACAAACCGAGCACAGCCACATTTCAGCCGGATAATCAGACAGTTCCCGAACGAACGATTTTCTAAGAGACGAATAGATTAAGATTAAGTAGGATGAATACGCTGGACCGCTTTGTTCGTGGATTTAAATTCACCGGATTTTTATTTCTGGCACCATTTAAAAATATTTGTTTATTCAACGCTCGTTTCCAGCACAGAAATAATTTGGCAACACAAAGCATTGGACACGAACATTTTTGTTGATATTTGTTGTTCTTACAGACTTCCTCAGATAAATTACAATCTGAAGCACTTGCATTCATTTTTAAATCCATCTTAGGAATAAAATTTTGAACGATTAGAAATGGAGACGTTTTAGAGATGCAATTGTCAAAAATTGATGCAAAAGAAAATTCTTGTAATCGAGTGGTCATCCCAATGTGCAGATTTAAATTGAATACAACACCTTTGGTACCGTCTAAAAGATGAGTTATTTGAAATAATACGACAGAAGTAGCAATGTATTCGCCCTAAAAGATTAACCAGAGAAAGTTATTATTCGAATTAAATTTTGTTCGCCATTTCGAACACTTTCTACACAGGTGAGCAGCTGTGCATTACTGCAGTACAAAAATGGCTATAACTTGGAAATAAGGTCAAATAGGGGATAACTTTTTTCGTTGTTTTTATATCCCCAATCCAGCAAGTCAGTCCCACATGTTACGATACACTCTCTATACGCGAATATCGATCAGCTTCCGATTGCATTTTTAGAATCGTAAGCTTTTCGCTTGTTTATGCAACGATATAAAATTATAAAAATGATTCTTGAGCATTCGATGGCTGCAAATCAAATTCTTTAAGTTCCATTTAATTTATTTTCATGTGCAACGTTATGATTTATTATATGCTATTGCAAGATTTAAACGACCTACTGTATTTTTATATACGTTTGAATAGATATATAATATTCACAATTTTTTAAATTTTCTCTTAATATAGCATTTAAATATGTTATTAGTGTCAACATTATTCGAATATAATATCACAGACGAGGTATACAAGTAGACCTTGCATCCAATGGATTTTTTCGGCCCATTTTTATAGGGTCTCGAGACCCCATTACCATTTTCGTATCACTCGTAACGTTACCAACAGATTTAGAAATGAATTTCAATCCCTTCTATAGTCAATTTACATGTATTTACGCACACATTACAGCTGTCTGCCCATCAATACTAATTCAGTGAATAGTTTCTTAACTAACCGCCATTCATGAGAAGAGGATGTTAAAGCACAGACGAGGTATACTGTCTGTGATTAAAGTCACCTCCGAATTCTTAGGTCGGTATAGCAGTCAGATTGGGCCACGAAAGTCCATAAGGTGAAAGGTCTACTCGTATACCTCTTCTGTGATAATATTTATATGAATTTCTAAAATTGGTGCGACGCCAATGCAGTAGCAGCGCTCTCTAGCGGCTGAAATTCGTACGACTTCACAGTGGCGTCGACAGTCGTCAATGTGTCAATATCCAGTAATTAATTTGCTCGATATTATACTTAGACTACTGTGTTTAGGAAAGTGACGAAACATCAGGAATATTCGAATAACTACGTCAAAATAGTCATATATCGATAAAATATTCGCATAGTTCCTAATTTTTGGCATCGCCTGCTCGAATTTTGCGCGCACACACAGAAGCTTCCGTCGTATTAACGAGACGACGAATTTCTTCTATCGTCTTCGTCGATCCGAAGCTCGCGAGCCTTCGAAACTTCGAAACGCGTTTGGAAAAGAAGCACGTTTGTCATATTCGAGATCGAGTCGGAAGAAAACGTAACCGCGTTTTCCACGAACGAATAACCTGGGAAAAATCGAAGACCGTGGGGTTTCGCGAAACACGTCTGACAGGGACGAGAAATATTGACTTCAATATTTATAGAAGCGAATCTCGCGATACAAGCGAGCTCTGAGCCTTATTCGACGCACGATATGCACAGTGAAACGACAAATCTCGATACTTCCGATCCCGCGTCAATTTTTCACTGCACCGACCGTCGAGGATGAACAGCAATAATTTTATCGCGTTAATTAAGTATCCGCGCGAGTCATTTGAAATTCAAATAGATCCAACGCAACGAGTCGCCTCGGTTTTATACGATTGTTTGACGTCAAAGTCAAGGGTATTCTTTTAAAAATAAATATCACAGAAGTGACTACTTTATTTCATACGAATGATATTTTACCGAGGATAGGTCCACTAACTTTTTTCGTTTTCATTCTGAAAATATTCGTTCAGTTACTTTGTAATTTGTAATTTATCGTAGATTATAGAAATATAAGCAATTATTTTATAATCTAACGATGTATTTGAGTTAAAAGTTTACGCATACATTGTTTATTTTTATCATTTCTGATATTCCATATCCCATACAAGTATTTTTCAATATGTAAGCTTGCTGGATCGTAAATCGACTCTGGCAAGAAGTTTGCAAGACTTACTACGATTTCTTTCTTGCGTTCCAAAGTGCAGAGTACATGTACAAACTTCGCGATAGTTTTAGAAATACTTTAGAAATGCAACTTGTTTTCGTGACGTCTGAGACGTAACTTCTTCCATTTGAAATAGAAATACAATCGATTAATACTAACACATTCACTGTCGCGCTAGCTAGCTAGCTAACCTTTTGGAAACAGTGATTATAAATCATAGATCGTCTCGCGTGTCGTGGACTGCTAGAGTTCTCGAATTTTTTCCATTAGTCATGGAGTGTATTAGGATTGCTTTTGATTAGTTACGGAATTAACCACGAAGGAATCTGTTCCTGCTAAACGCGATGGACCCCTCCAGCGTATCTGCCTACGTGAGATTCAACGCACACACTCGAGTATAGAATTGGCGAAAGTTGTTTGATGGTCCTAATCCTACTTTGAATCGAACTCAACATTGCAATCGTATTTAGAATCAGTGAGAATTATTGTTAACTCCTTTATGCACAGATCGGCGGAAAAATCACCTTAGAAAACCTTTTAGTTGTTCTGTTAAGGAAGGTGTTTACAGGATTAACGATTTGCATGTTTAGAATTCAGTAGCATTCAACGAAAAATAGTAAATAATTTATTCACTGTGTTACAAGCAGAAACTAAACGGTTTCTTGATAAGTAATTTGATGCGTGTAGTTTTCTTTTGTAAATCGAGGCGTAAAGAAAATATGCAAATTAAAATGTTTTTGTGTGTGATTCGATCATCTTTTCTTTTCTAGTCGCGCAAAACCTTTCATATTTCGGAATAAAAATAAACAGACATACATCACATTTGTAATAAAGGTATGTTTATCTAATCATTCAAAATTAATTTAACGAAAGGAAAGTATTGCCTCAAGATAATACGATAATAAGAATTTATTTTGCCATTCGAGTACGTATTGCTATATTCGATAAGTGTTAGCGCAGAATGGGGTTATATATTGAATTAGCTTCGATTGGCCGCGCGTGGTGTCGGAAGCTTATCAAAAAAGGGGGAAAAGAAAGAAACTCACAGACGAAATTCTTTTCCTCCTCCACGATCTGTCGACGAGTTAGAGTGGGTATATAAGGTATATATCGAAAACCAATCAGAAATTTGTTGAAAGAGAATCGGGGGTGGTTTCTGGCGCGCACGGTGGCCAGGACAGTGGCTCGAAAGCTTAAACATAAATGTCGTGCGAGAAAATTGACCCTCCGTTCTCAACGACCATTCACCAACGTTGGCGTAGCCTGTTTTAGGTTAGTTTCACGTTTCGCGAATTCGGCTTTAGCTTTCTTAGCGTTTGGAATTAAATATCGGAGGGGGGAATTTAATTATTTCGTAAGCAACTAAAATTAGATCTCGGGCGCTTTGAAGGAAAAATAGTTGCAACCATGATTCATGCATGGCTACCCGCGAGGTATCCAAAGCGTCGGCTGGGCAAATACAAAGCTCAGAAAACGAGAGGATTCGCGACGGAATAATTTCCGTGGCGTCCCCTTGTTCAATCCGAGGGAACGATTTTAAAATCCCGTGGATAGCGTTCGACTGGCTTGAGCCCTTTACACGCACGAGTTGCTTGAGCTGCAATCAATAAGAAGTCGAAATTGCTTCAGGGATTGCCTCGGGCCGGATAGCAGGGGTTCCAAGTATGAGAAGAGGCTGGCGATTGCGGTAGCAAGAAGAATCTGCATTTATCATCGGCGTGTAAGCAGCACGGGAGGATCTATAGAGGGTGTTCGGCCAACCCTGGGAAAAATTTTAATGGGAGATTCTAGAGGCCAAAATAAGACGAAAATCAAGAATAGCAATTTGTTGATTGAGGCTTCGTTAAAAAGTTATTAACGTTTAAAGTTCCGCCTGTAGAGCGGCAATCTGCGAACAGCTGCGTACGCGTGATAGTGGTTCTCACTCATAAAATTGTAAGGCTGTCGACACGTCACTAACTAGAGTTTCTCATGCTGAGTGAGAACCACTATCGTGTGCACGCAGCTGTTCGCAGATTGCCGTTCTACAGGCGGAACTTTAAACGTTAATAACTTTTTAACGAAGCTTCAGTCAAGAAATTGATATTCTTGATTTTCGTCTTATTTTGGCCTCCAGAACCTCCCATTAAAATTTTTCCCAGGGGTGGCCGAACACCCTGTATATCACGGAACGGTCTGTTGCGACTATTGGAAACGGGATATTCGATAGAATCGTCCATTGATTAATTCCACGCGACAAATCTGAACGCGTCGATAAGGAATTAAAATGCATATTTTAATTCACGTGTCGATTAATTGACGGGGAAACGCCAGACGTGGCTCATGACAATTTTAACGATATTTATTTACGATAAACGTGATTGTAATTTTAGTTGTATTTGGCTAGTTAATTGTGAAGTGGAATTTATTTTCTTATTGCAGAGATTGAAAACGTTTAATCTCAACTCATTCGCAATGTAATTTATCAAAATTAATTTTCCACAAATGTTGGTTACAACGATATAATAAATAGCAAGAAACGCAATTCGTAACTTTACATTAGTTTCCATTCTCAAATGAATACATTGTACATCTATTTCGATTTAGTATTCCTTTTGAATAATTTATTCCTATTCGTTATTAATTTATTTCTTTCGTACAATGAAAATGATCAGCAATGATAATGTTAACACGTTCACGGGCAGAAAAAATTTTAATGGGCTATAAAAATTGTGATTTACGTCAAGTATTGTAATCCAACTTAATTTACGCAATATGCTAGGTAAAAGAAATTTTTAAATAGACAAAAATACTCAATGAACTAGTTAGCCATTACATTAAAGTGCACAATAATTTCAAAAAATGAAAACTATATATAATGTAATATGTGTAAGTTTGATCCACAATGAAAATTATAGCATTCACATCTAAGACCTGTTTAACGATGCCCGCGATGACCCCGCACGACGCAATAAAATCACAATCCAGTACACGTTGAAATCTTGCAACTCAATCAAACTTGTAAATCTCAAAGGCCACTCTAATTAACCAACACAAAGGCAAACAATCAGACCCATTGATGTTTGAGCAAAGGAAGGTATCCATTACCAGGGCTTCTATCGTGTCAGAACGGAGCAGGCTTCGAGTTAACGGCTCGAAGCGTGAGCACACAAACTTATAACAGTCAATTCCATTAGCGGTCGATCCAGTTTTGAATCCAATTCTAATATTCCGGCTGTCGATGATTCGGCAATGCAGTCGGTCGACCCTCGTAATACGTCAGGACGACAAACGATCCGTTTCGAGGAACTGCTTTGCAACGGGGGAACGTCCAAAGAAGATTCGGAGAAGTTAAGAGATTACTTGTGCCACGGAAAAAATCGAAATCCTTTTTCCAAAATGATCGTTTGAACATTCGAAAATAACGCGGAACAGATTTCATTCGAGGAACCACAGCAATGAAAAAGATACAGATACTGCCATTCTTGCTCAGCATAAACAACAACAAAAATTTGATTCTAATGAGAGTTGCTTAAGAATGCTGTTTTTGGAACTGGTATGAATTCATTTTATCACACATTGAGATATCTAAGGGTATATGATAGTATTAGAAAACCTAGAAATCCTACCCACTTTCCAGAAAAAAATTTGAGAAGGTGTGAAATTTTGAAACGAAATTAAAAAAATTCAAATTATACTAAAAAAATTATATTTAGTTATAGGGGTCAATTGCAAACATTTCTGGTGAATAGGATTACCCTCGAAATCCAAAACAGCTTCGAAAAAAAAATTCTTTACGGAAAATATAACGTGAGGCCAGAAATGTTGCATAGAAATTTCATGCGATGATTTAAAGTGTCATAACTCCCGAACGGTTTGGACGATTTTAATGTTCAAAAAAGCAAACTACGCGTATTTCGGTGTAGAATATGTAGAAATTCCAAAAATATTTGGAAACCAGCTTCTTAACCCCGTAAAGTGAGAAAACCCCATAACATGGTCCAATTTTCAAACGGCCATAACTCGTACAATAGTGAATGGATCTTATTGAAATTTTTCTCTGAAGTAGAGCCCATGGATGCCTACAGAAAAGTATTAATCAACTTTTCCGTAAAGCGTCAACCAAAGAAAAGACACACGAAAAACTACTTTTTGAGAGAAATCGACGGCGAAATGCTTCACAGAAATTTCATGCGATGCTTTAAAGTGTCATAACTCCCGAACGGATTGGACGATTTTAATGTTCAAAAAAGCAAACTACGCGTATTTCGGTGTAGAATAAGTAGAAATTCCAAAAATATTTGGAAACCAGCTCCTCAACCCCGTAAAGTGAGAAAACCCCATAACATGGTCCAATTTTCAAACGGCCATAACTCGTACAATAGTGAATGGATCTTATTGAAATTTTTCTCTGAAGTAGAGCCCATGGATGCCTACAGAAAAGTATTAATCAACTTTTCCGTAAAGCGTCAACCAAAGAAAAGACACACGAAAAACTACTTTTTGACAGAAATCGACGGCGAAATGCTTCACAGAAATTTCATGCGATGCTTTAAAGTGTCATAACTCCCGAACGGATTGGATGATTTTAATGTTCAAAAAAGCAAACTACGCGTATTTCGGTGTAGAATAAGTAGAAATTCCAAAAATATTTGGAAACCAGCTCCTTAACCCCGTAAAGTGAGAAAACCCCATAACATGGTCCAATTTTCAAACGGCCATAACTCGTACAATAGTGAATGGATCTTATTGAAATTTTACTCTGAAGTAGAACCCATGGATGCCTACAAAAAAGTATTAATCAACTTTTCCGTAAAGCGACAACCAAAGAAAAGACACACGAAAAACGACTTTTTAAGAGAAATCGACGGCGAAATGCTTCACAGAAATTTCATGCGATGCTTTAAAGTGTCATAACTCCCGAACGGATTGGATGATTTTAATGTTCAAAAAAGCAAACTACGCGTATTTCGGTGTAGAATAAGTAGAAATTCCAAAAATATTTGGAAACCAGCTCCTCAACCCCGTAAAGTGAGAAAACCCCATAACATGGTCCAATTTTCAAACGACCATAACTCGTACAATAGTGAATGGATCTTATTGAAATTTTTCTCTGAAGTAGAGCCCATGGATGCCTACAAAAAAGTATTAATCAACTTTTCCGTAAAGCGACAACCAAAGAAAAGACACACGAAAAACTACTTTTTGAGAGAAATCGACGGCGAAATGCTTCACAGAAATTTCATGCGATGCTTTAAAGTGTCATAACTCCCGAACGGATTGGATGATTTTAATGTTCAAAAAAGCAAACTACGCGTATTTCGGTGTATAATAAGTAGAAATTCCAAAAATATTAAACATGGTCCAATTTTCAAACGACCATAACTCGTACAATAGTGAATGGATCTTATTGAAATTTTTCTCTGAAGTAGAGCCCATGGATGCCTACAAAAAAGTATTAATCAACTTTTCCGTAAAGCGTCAACCAAAGAAAAGACACACGAAAAACTACTTTTTGAGAGAAATCGACGACGAAATGCTTCACAGAAATTTCATGCGATGCTTTAAAGTGTCATAACTCCCGAACGGATTGGACGATTTTAATGTTCAAAAAAGCAAACTACGCGTATTTCGGTGTAGAATAAGTAGAAATTCCAAAAATATTTGGAAACCAGCTCCTCAACCCCGTAAGGTGAGAAAACCCCATAACATGGTCCAATTTTCAAACGGCCATAACTCGTACAATAGTGAATGGATCTTATTGAAATTTTTCTCTGAAGTAGAGCCCATGGATGCCTACAGAAAAGTATTAATCAACTTTTCCGTAAAGCGTCAACCAAAGAAAAGACACACGAAAAACTACTTTTTGAGAGAAATCGACGGCGAAATGCTTCACAGAAATTTCATGCGATGCTTTAAAGTGTCATAACTCCCGAACGGATTGGACGATTTTAATGTTCAAAAAAGCAAACTACGCGTATTATGGTGTAGAATAAGTAGAAATTCCAAAAATATTTGGAAACCAGCTTCTCAACCCCGTAAAGTGAGAAAACCCCATAACATGGTCCAATTTTCAAACGGCCATAACTCGTACAATAGTGAATGGATCTTATTGAAATTTTTCTCTGAAGTAGAGCCCATGGATGCCTACAGAAAAGTATTAATCAACTTTTCCGTAAAGCGTCAACCAAAGAAAAGACACACGAAAAACTACTTTTTGAGAGAAATCGACGGCGAAATGCTTCACAGAAATTTCATGCGATGCTTTAAAGTGTCATAACTCCCGAACGGATTGGACGATTTTAATGTTCAAAAAAGCAAACTACGCGTATTTCGGTGTAGAATAAGTAGAAATTCCAAAAATATTTGGAAACCAGCTCCTCAACCCCGTAAAGTGAGAAAACCCCATAACATGGTCCAATTTTCAAACGGCCATAACTCGTACAATAGTGAATGGATCTTATTGAAATTTTTCTCTGAAGTAGAGCCCATGGATGCCTACAGAAAAGTATTAATCAACTTTTCCGTAAAGCGTCAACCAAAGAAAAGACACACGAAAAACTACTTTTTGACAGAAATCGACGGCGAAATGCTTCACAGAAATTTCATGCGATGCTTTAAAGTGTCATAACTCCCGAACGGATTGGATGATTTTAATGTTCAAAAAAGCAAACTACGCGTATTTCGGTGTAGAATAAGTAGAAATTCCAAAAATATTTGGAAACCAGCTCCTTAACCCCGTAAAGTGAGAAAACCCCATAACATGGTCCAATTTTCAAACGGCCATAACTCGTACAATAGTGAATGGATCTTATTGAAATTTTACTCTGAAGTAGAACCCATGGATGCCTACAAAAAAGTATTAATCAACTTTTCCGTAAAGCGACAACCAAAGAAAAGACACACGAAAAACGACTGTTTAAGAGAAATCGACGGCGAAATGCTTCACAGAAATTTCATGCGATGCTTTAAAGTGTCATAACTCCCGAACGGATTGGATGATTTTAATGTTCAAAAAAGCAAACTACGCGTATTTCGGTGTAGAATAAGTAGAAATTCCAAAAATATTTGGAAACCAGCTCCTCAACCCCGTAAAGTGAGAAAACCCCATAACATGGTCCAATTTTCAAACGACCATAACTCGTACAATAGTGAATGGATCTTATTGAAATTTTTCTCTGAAGTAGAGCCCATGGATGCCTACAAAAAAGTATTAATCAACTTTTCCGTAAAGCGTCAACCAAAGAAAAGACACACGAAAAACTACTTTTTGAGAGAAATCGACGGCGAAATGCTTCACAGAATTTTCATGCAATGCTTTAAAGTGTCATAACTCCCAAACTAAAATAATAAATTGATAAAAATAAGAAAGAGTGTTTTATTCAAGAAATCCTTCTAATAAAACTGGTATGCCTGTACAACGAGTGTTAACTCACCTAACGTAGAGTTTGATACTGTTTGAATATGTTTTAAACCGGCTAAAACGAAATATGAATGTTCAAATTAATATCAAAACGGTGCGTTGGAAAGTGTTTACTCCTCTATTATAAATTTATAAATACATTTCATGCGTTTTTTATGGTTTGGATGTATACGTAGCCCTTTAAACTTCTTTCGGAGCGTCCATTTTGGTTGTCCATGATCCGCTGTCGTTTCATTCGCGGCTTTCCGCCATTCGATGTCTCGGGGAAAAAAATCTACGAGGAAAGTCGCTGGCTCGCGACAGTGTCTTCCTTCTGGCGAACATTCGACTTCTCGAGTTTCGGGGAAATTGACTGGGGAGAGGCAGGAGAAGTCGAGGGTAGAAGGTCTACGTCGCAACGGGATTTCTGTTTGATCTTCGAGGCACACGCAGTGTCGTCCCTAAACGTGCACGCGTACACACATAGGGGAACGTTTCCCCGGTGGGGGCGTACGCGAGGGACGATGGAAAACAAGTTTATGGCTCGGAATGGGAATTGGTGTCTCGTAAAGCTGGCTTAGTACAGAGGGTTTTTTGTATGCAATAGCTCGTTAATGTGTTTAGATCCATCGTGGGCGATGGTGAATCTCTGCTGTGCGTAGATTTCCCTGTACCAGTCGCGACGATATCGAAACACATCGTGTATTTATCGTGACTCCTCGATAAAACGTTCGTGGTTATCGCCGACACAATTCTTTTATTTCTTATTATGTGATTATTATGTGCGAGCGTAACTATTTTCGATACTAAATCTACCACGATCGATTAAACAACAGTTTTCTAACTATAAAATTTCCTACGTACAATGATCACCAGTTTTCATACGATATACAATCGGGCCCATAAAATCAATCTTCCGTGACATAATGTCTCACGAGAAACCATGCAGTGTAAAACGAAGACCGATAGTCGCAGTCAGAAATGGTAAAGGTTCGGTAGGCACTCAATATGCATATAAGCACGAAGGCGTAACTTCGATATTTCCTTTCGCTTTCTCGCGTTGAAACATCTAGATCCGCACGAAACGTCGGCAGTTCGGAAGATATTCGTCTAGTACGTATTTCTATAACAGTCTGCTGGAAGAACGATCGGAGAAACGTTGAAAATGCAGTGTTTCGGCGATCGAGCACAGAGAATCGAGAAAAAGTGACGAGAACCACGGATGTTTCCGTTTAAAGTAACCGAGAAATTCGATAACAGTCGATGGTGGCAATCTTTCGTCGCGTTTAGAGAATACCACAGTTTAACAGCTTGTTTCTGAGCTTATTCTAGCGCAAGAAATAGATATTATTATCTATAGCCCTGTGTCATCGTTTTGGGAACAGCTGCATTTGTTTATAATACTGTGCTGATCCTTGGAAAGCAAACAACTTGGTACGTACGCGTTTGATATTGTCGCCACCTGTTTGAAACATGTGTCGATAGAAAGGGGCGACAGTAAAACGATTCATTGCATAGTTTTAATTGTTATTTTAGTATCAATGCTGGCGCAGAAGTGTTCTAAAAATGTATTAATTTAGAGTTCATACATTAAACTTCTTTTTCTTCCTTTATGAAGATAAACAAATTTGTTAAAAACGATTGAGCTTGTTACTGTTACTTTGCAGTATATTACACTGTTCTTAATTAAACTTACGAACGCTTTAAATCCAACAATTTCTGAGATTACTTAATTTTGGTTAAGGTTAAAACTATGTGTGTTGTAATAGTTTTTCAAATTAGATTGCAATGACATGTATTTCGCCTGTTTGCTATAAATAAATAAATTAATATAATATACGGAATGTTCGGCCACCCTTGGGAAAAATTTTAATGGCAAATTCTAGAGGCCAATATAAGACGACAATTAAGAATGGGCTTCCTTAAAAAGTTATTAAAAAATTAAATTAAAAAATTTCAAATCATTCTGAAAAAATTATATTTGGCTGCGGGGATCAGTTGCAACCATTTTTGGTGGACAGACGTACCCCCGAAAACCTACATACCGAAAAATCACATAAAAATGGTTCAATTTTCAAACAGCCATAATTCCTACAATAGTGAATATATTTCAATGAAACATTTTCCTGAAGTAGAGCTTATGGGTACTTCTTATAGGTAATTCTTCGTCTCTCGAAAGAGAGAAAAGATCCTTTCTTTCCACGGTCGAACGCGATGCATCGTCGGAAGGAGACTTTCGCCGCGGTATCACGAAAGACGATAATAACGTTGCCTGAAGAAGGAAGAGAAAAAAAAGGAAGTGACCGAGCACGCTCGACGGGAAGTTCTAATTTTCCATTCTCGTTCGTTCTACTCTGCCTCAACTGAATTCGGTTGCGTGTGTAAAGCTTGTTTTAAAATGCGCAACAGACACGGAACGGTCGCGTACGCGTAAAACGGTTAATGAATATGGACAATTTAAAGGCAACGGCCGCGGTATTTACGCGCGTCCCCGTTCAAAGAGAACGAGTATGTATTCGGGAGGGCTTTTCAGAAATAGGTGAACGATTGACTTTGGGCGCAAACCGCAGGAAATTGCTCCCGTTAGGAAAACGATCGTTCAAATTAGCGAACGAAGTATACCCGGGGATTGAATGTAATTTATCTGAAGCGTGTTCGGAGAAGCTTTGCAATTAGGAGGTCGTCGAACACCGCCCGCGAACAATAATTAAAGAAAATTGGATAATTCTTTCCAAGTGGTTCGAAGGAGCGTTAATTTTATGATACCGGGCGACCGCGAGTTCGAAATTATCGTTCGAGGTGCTCGCGATAAATTCATCCTTGGTTTTTAATGCATATTAATCGGTACAAGGATTGTTGCAAATTCGTTAGAAAGTTGTAAGCTACTACTGTTAGGGTAGTTACACGGAAACTTAAGCCCCGTTTCTTTTGTTGCATCGAATAGAAAATTATGAAAACGAAGGTTTACACGTTTGTGAAATTTTCTAGAATTGTTGGTCACAAAACGGAATTACAAACAATTCAAAAATATTAGATTCGAATTTTATATTGAAATTATCGAGTGACCACATTTATATTTTTACAGTTTTTGAGTTTTGCTATGATTATTAATGTGTCATTTTTTCAGATTTTTCGAAGCGATGGAACGTAGTTAAAAAAATGAAAATCATCAGATTTTTTGAAAAGGTATGTCACAGTCGAAAAGATTAAGAAACGATATTTCCTATCCTTCCGTATAGAAAGAGTAGTATATTCACATTATAGATATACTTTTGTTTATTGTATGGGTATTACATATATTTCGGTTTTAACTATTTTTATTAAGATATCTTCGTCCACTTTGGAAGATCGTAAAAAGTTACAATCTTCGAGAATCTTGGAGAATTGAACGGAAGTAAAATGAATTGGTGGTACTCACCAGTGACCTTGATGTGGTAGGGCAACTGTGCTCGCCACGTGTCCTGCATTTTTCGATCAGGTGCGACGCATCGATACTCCCCGGCTTCCTGGTAGACGACCCGACTCAGCGCCAGTGGTCCAGGCCCACCCACTGGATCCATTCCAGAACCGTGTCCCCAACAACCACCGTCGCACTCCAATGTCACCGCGCCACCGATCTGTACCTCCATTTTCCGGGAATCAGTATTTTCACCGTTCAAGGCTTCCGCTTCCGATTCCATGTCTGGATCGTCTAAAATTGATTTAAATAAAGCGAGGGCCAATACAAAAGTCAGACGATTTTTCTTTTGCTTTAACTCTTCAGTTCCTACGGGGATCCACTGATCTTTTTTATTTGACAGGACCTCATTCGCTCTAGTAAACAAGTATTATTTTTTATTAAAACAATTGCAAGCGTTGTAAGGCAGGGGTCAAATGTTTCGTGTATCCTAAGAATTTGTATGGAAAATATCATTAAGAAAAAAGTTGTTTCTATTACTATGCAAATATTTAACATTCTCTTCTTCAAGGGTAGATTTTAGCTCCTGTATACCCATTTCCTCTAAATGGTTGAAAGTGTTCAAAAGTAGGAAAAGGTCAAGTTTTAAAATGGGTTTCGTTTCATTGTATTCGGATAAAGTTTAGCAAAGTTCAACTATTATCAGCAAAATTAATTTGTTGACTCATTTTCGATATACGAGTATTAATGTATTATTCTATATTAGGGCGAAAATTTATTATACTATGATTTTTCTTGTTATTTTGTAAGCGAAAGTAGTTTAAGTAGTAAGGACCGGTATGTAGTCAGACGTAGTTTAAGTAGTAAGGATCGGTAATCGGCCAGACGTAGTTTAAGTAGTAGGGATCGGTAATCGATCAGACGTAGTTTAAGTAGTAAGGGTCAAACGTAACACGTGGTGCATTTTATTTTGTTTTCCAATTATTTTAGTATTAGTAACTTCAAAAGACAGACTTTACTTGTGGAAAGCTTGTACCTTGTAGTTGCAAACCTTTAATGACCAGATACAAACACTGGACTGAGGTTTATTTGACAATACAGACGATAAGTAATAAAGACAGTGGCGTAGACGGGCATGTATACTGTTCATTTAGTGGTCTATTAAATTTAGTACCATGAGCTATTACTCAGCCAGACAATGGTGTCAGCACGTCTGAGAAGCCTTCACCAATACTACTTGCATTCATTTCCAGAAATAAGGTTTCTCACTGAATTATTTCTAACAAGAACTCCTTAAGGTAACTTCTACAATTACTACATCCTAAAAAATCTTATTTTATACAAATCATTTGTATTTTAATCTAAAGAAATTGGTCTTTACAATAATTTAAAATCCACCTTGATATTAATATAATTACGTTTTTTAAATATTTGGTCACGTTTTCCTGAGACCTAGCGTATTTTAAAAGTTTTTTTAATTAAATCGAGGCCAAACACGATATCATAACTATCATAGTACGCAATCAAATATGAGTGTCTCTGAACACAGCCAACAATATGGATTTTCCAATAAAGTTTACTCGTCGAGTTGAGTCCTTCGGTCGTCCACAAGACAAATACCAAATTTCATCCCTTAGATTCCGGCCCCAGAAAGAATTACAGATTTCAATTCCTCGAGCAGCCCGGGTACTTTTACGCCCACGTACGTCCTTATCTAAGGTATCCTAAACCGATACTCGAGTCGGACGACGTTGTCATCGATATCAAGGAAGCATCCCCCTTGCATCAGGAATCAGACGCACGTACCGGGGATAAAGTTAAGGGTAGAAGCGGCGTTCCCACGTGTGGGGTTTAGCAAAATCTTTTCCACGGGCGACGACGACGAGGACGTCGAGGATCCCGCAAGCGTCCGTCGTCCTCGACGCTACCGGCGCCATCCCTTTTCCAATTCTACCTACGGAATTATACGCCCGCGATCGTTTGCTCTCGAGCTAACGCTGTGTCCACAATTACGAAGGGAATGGGTGTCGACGGGGGTATCTCTTCGACGGAGAATTAGAGTCAGTCGTCCGGAGGAGGGTGGGAATCGGTCCGTGGACGAGAAAGAAAGACGGAAGGAAAGTGGAAGAAAGGGAAAAAGGGGTTGGAGACGAGCGGAAGGGGGATGGTCGGAGAAAGAGCAGTCCTTTGAGTTAGCAAGCTGATCCTCCGGCTCATCCTATAACAAAACAAAGGGATCAAAGTGGTGGATGCGACGATAGGAGGCTTTTACACCCTCCCTCGGCCGCCCCGTCACACCCCCAGGCCCACGGCTCGTCCAACCACCCCACTATACCTCGTTTGTCTTGTAGTTTGTTCGGAATTTTAACAGCAAACACAGTCATGACGCTATAACAAACACACTCCAGGTTAGGGACGAGGAGGATAGGGGGTAGTAGTTCCACTTTTTCTTCGTTACCCAGCCCGTACACAGCCCTTCGCTTTTTTAATGGCGATTCTCGTTACCAACAAATTTGATCTATCGCCCGGGAAATCCCGGACGACGCGAGCTTTGATCCCCGATGCGGGAGACTGTCGCGTTTCGTTGTATCGATGGGATCTATGCATCGTGAACCTATCTGCCTCTGACGTCTCGCGGGCTCGGTAAATGTACGCGAACCAAAGTTTGCACAATATTTACAGGGTAGTTCGCGTTTCCGAATTTTTCGTTTTTAATTTAAATAATCAAGTAATATCTCTTATATTTTAATTTTACGTGATTTAAGTTTCTGAAGAATATCCAACGAATAAAAATATATTTGAGAAGAGAAATATCACAGTTGGTACTCGAGAAAAACAAGAATGTTATCATTAGTTGTAATAGAGATTTGAAAATCGTATTGTTTGGAAAAGAAAATTCTCTTTAGTTATATGAATATTAGTTATGTGATTTGTACAAGGTTTTTTTTCGTATCTCAAAATTTCAAATTTTTCACGGATTTGAAATCGTCTTACGTTGTTGTAAACAGCTTTTGGAACTTTTGTCCAACAGTATTTCATGATATGTAACTCCTTGACGACTCAGGTCATGTAAAGGAAATTTTACTCTGTAGACAGAGACAAATAACTTACCATAGCAATCAAGTTTTGTGTGATAGATCTCAAAGCAGTCGTCTATGCAATTCTATTTTACAGTCTTTGTGTCTTGATTTCTCCATCTTTTCTGACGCATAATACTTGTACAATTGGTTCCCTCATTTTACGAGCAGGGTGAGTGTATTATTGTAAATACATTGATATTTTGGAAAACAAGTAAAATTTTAATACTTCAGCAGCATGAATAGAATTTCTGTGACCCAAATGCAGGGTTGAAAATTTTAAAAACTCGAAAAAGTTAGAAGTTCGTGAAAAACAAATCGTTACTTCGTTAGAAAAAAACGGGATTAAAGTTCAGATTCTGGAGCTTAACGTTCCGTGGATAAAGGCTCGAAAGAAGACTTTTTAAACTCCGCGCGTGATCCTAAATTCGAGGGTCGAAAAAAAAGAATTCAACAGGATCAGTTTCGAGGAAAGCAAACTTTAATATACTTTTTTATATCGCTTTAAAAAATAAAGAACATCGAAATTCGTTATTTTTTTGGACGATTACAAAGTGCCTTTTTAATTATGTCGACAAGCATGCTTCTTCCGCGACTGTTTCCTCCATTTTCGCTATATAAAATTCCTTTTCATATTTCTGCAGAGGATAAACTTTCCTCGAATTCTTTTTACGTTTTTTTCTCATAACGATGTCGAAAATTGGAGTTTCGAGACTAAGGAGTTTCTTCCGCGAATAGCTAATATTCACCAACGTTACTCCATTCCTCAGGTCGCCGAGTAAGTCGCTACCATAGCCTTTAATATCGTAATCGACATCAAACTGCTGAAACTTCACGAGTCTGTCGGAATTCTCGGCGGAGCATTCTTTTTCTAAACAATTCCTCCAATTTACGTTCAAGAATCGCGTCTTGCAGACTTATATATTTTACGTGGTTTACAAAAAGAAATACTTTACAAATAAAATTAAAAATCACAAGTAACACTACTTTTTCTGTTTCTATTGTACGTCGAAGAGAAGCTTCCTTGCAAGGAAATCTAATCAGTGTTTACACGGTAACATTCTTTCCATCAAAAAGATAGTCTCCAATTATCATTAAAAAATTTCCAAGAAAATATCGCCATGTGAAGCATTTTATCTGATTATTATCATCGTTGCAGGTATCACGAGAACAGTTTAAAACAATTTCGAAATCGTCGAGGCGCCAGAATTGCCGCGGTATACTCTCTGGCGATCCTCGAACTTATAAAAAAAAAAAAGAAATCGTAAAATTCAATCTGCGAAGAAACTTCGCGTCGAATCCGGAAACTTCGCGTTTCGACCGAAACGTGTGCCCTTTTGGTGGTCGGGGGCGAAATCGCTGCACCGTTTAAAACCCGACTCGACGTTATCCGTGGATAAGTAATCCGGGCCAGGAGATTCGAACAGGACGTGGTAGCACTGTAATCGATAATTCCTACGGAGGACGGTTGGTTTATAGGTGCTCTCGAGCCATCTAAATTGCGTAGAGATTAGGTGCTCGGAAACCCGTATCCAGGATCGTCCGCCGAGGGGTGCGAATGGAACCGAAGTGGCTGAAGTGGGGAATACGATGGTCGAAGGGGGGGGGTTTGAAGAGCGGGGGGATGGTTTCACGAGATGCAAGGGGGACCATAACCTCCCTGGGTCTGTGTTAGAATGGCAAGATGGAAGGGACTGGAGGGGGGCACGGTAGGAAATTTGCAAATTTTCACGACAGGGCACGGATAATTTCCGGCTGGCTCGGTGGCTTCCGCTCTTGACAAATGACTGTGGTTTCCGGTTATCGGCTGCGACGACGAACCCCTTCGCATTCCGAATTAGCAGGAATGTCTGCTCGACTATCGTCCACCCCCTTCCAAGAACGGATAGACAATACTCTTTCCCGATTCGCGGACGGTTGTTGTTTTTGCTTAGTCGGGGGACCGAATCGAGAGGGTGGTTTGAGCCATTCGCCATTAGTAACCGAAATATCTGCTCTGCGAGGTATAATTAGAGGCTTATTCAATTTACTATTGAGATATGAAATATTTTAGAAGATTCGCGATTCGCGAAATATTCAATCTTCTAAGTGTCGCAAGCTACACTAATTTTGCGTGGTCTTGTTATCTTTTGCGACGAGGAAATTAATCAAGTTGCAATTCTTTCGAGCGTTTGCACGTTTTATGATGGATTTATGTCTCCTGAATGTTATGGAAACGACGTTAAGCTATGTAATGCTAATTTGTAGCCTCCGTTAAATATGGTTTAGATAGAGATCTATCATTATTTATTGGTGGTGAGTTTTCTAAAAATTTATACAATCTAATGCAAAATGTAGAAACGTCCAATGTTTCAAGGACTATCTAAACAAAGAAAATAAGGCTCCATTTGAAAATTCAACATTATCCATACCTATAAAAATATCTCAATAAACTTAAGTAATAATTAATTACATTATTACTTCTTAATAGAACTGAAAAATAATAAAATCGACTAGTTCAAGAATTACTAAATTTTGCGTTGAGTTTAAAATCTGGTAAAATTCAATTCTGGTTCACTGTGGGCCTGAGTACCAAATTTATCAAATTTAAATAATAGCACTTTAAAATTTGTACGATACTAACAAATATGTATACACGTCCTTAATGGATTTTATCGAAACATTTTAAATAAAAATGAGGTTTTTTGCCTGTTGTCTTTTGTTAAAAATAAATGCATTTTCTGTGTTTACAGGCCGCCTAAGTGGAAAATGGAACAAAATTAGCTGGGCATTTAACGCGTTATCGACCAAATTTGCAGAGCTAGAGCGATAAATTGCGATGGAAAATTTCGAAACTAAGGGCGTAGACCAAACGTGTCCGCGCAAATTGTCCTTTGTCACTTTCATATTTTGAAAACTCCTAAATTAATAGCGTTATTGTTTATACATTGTTCGTTATGAACGAACGGTTTTGGAGTTTTTCGAGGCGTGAAATCTGATTTTGATATTATTTTTTTCTCCACTAAGGAATAAGAAGCAAGTTAAATTTCCAGGAAATGAATGATCGTTAGATTAAACAGTAAATTTAATAATGAATTTCTCTGTGACAATGAAACTTTAATCTAGGAGAAATGGTTGTTTCACATTTATTAGCAGATATAAAATATTGAATTGATTTCAATGTTTGCTTCGTATCACATATTACCGGAAATATGGGATCCCTGAAAGCTTTGAAAGTCTCCAGAAATTGAATTCCTCGACGAAATTAAAGAACTTTAATTGGGGTTGGAAAGTGGCGAATTTCGAAGTTCCGTAATTTTGCGAAAAGCGCAGTATAACGATTAAAAGGAAAAGCATTTTGAAAGTTCGAAGCCCCAGTTTTTAAATCTTGACCCATTTTCCTCGTCGATGCTTTTTTTTCAAACGGTGGCTTCGCCTCGAAGCAAATCGCGCCCAATCGTTTAAAACTTCGAGACCGTACGGAAATTGAATAAATTTTTTCCGCAGTTTCATTAATGGAATATTAAACCTCAGAGTCTGCACTTTAATCCAATTCTTTCAGATTTACCTACGAATCCGTTCGCAGAGTTTCTCGCGATTTTAAGTGAAACCTTCTTGTTCTCTTTCTGCGTACGAAACGCGATCGTAGATCGTTATTTTCAATGGTTAAATTAAGTGGAGCGAGCCGAATTGCAAAATACTCTGTCGCGAAGGGAACAAGGTGCGGAGAAGCAGGATTCCAGGAAGGACGACTCTATGAAAAATATTGGATTGCCGAAAGTAATTAAAGGACATTAAGGCGTTAGGGTGTAAAATTTCGAGCACCAGCGCGACTGTGCTTCGAGTTTATGAGGGGGTGTGAAGCGGGCAAAAGTAGTAAAAATATTTAATCTTTCGTAAGCCCTTGTCCGAGACTTTCTCAGCATCTGCGTTTGCAATCATCAGCCCCGTAATAAAATTCCATAAGGAACGCTTTTCCAGTTATACAGGGTGCCCTAAAAAGTGTAGCAGATTCTCTATTATACGAATCTCGTAAAAATGTTCGATCAACCGATCGAACTGTTTGAAAGCTTTATTATTTGCAAAATTTTTCAAATATCTTTGAAGTAGGAAAAAGTTCTTCCAAATTTTGTTGTATATTGTATGTATCCAAAAATTGACTCGTGGATTAGTACTCGTTTCCATTTAATATTCTAAACGAGTCGTAATTTTTTAAGTGACAGTGATTTTTATATTTCTTTATAATTTATTCAGAAGAGTCACCTAACCAGAATTTGCATTAGACTCTTTAAACCATACTATTTGTAATTCTTGTTTTATTTTTCTTTAATGTATACTCATACGTGGCTACCCAGTAAATTATCATTATCATTAAAATTGTTCTACTTCCAAAATCCGAATGTAGTCGATGCTTAAGATTTTTCAGGAGACCAAAACTTTGATTTGAGACATTTGCAAAGTACACAACTTAAAAGGGTACATCCAAATAAGCATGGTAAAACCCCCAAATAAAATTCAATTTTGGGCGTATCAATAAAAAGGCCTCCCAGGCCAATTTTAGACAATAATTAACAATTAAGGATTATAATTTTTTTAACTATGTTCCACCACTTCAAAATTACACACTAATTACCATGATGGGACCCAAAAATTGTAAAAATATAAACGTGGTCGTTCGATAACATTAATATAAAATTTCCATGTGGTATTTTTAAACTTTTTAAATTGTTCAAAGTTCTGTTTTGTCCATGATTTGTTTCATAATTTTTTATTCCATACAAGAAAAGAAATGAAGCTCAAACTAAATTACGTAAATTACGTTTTGTCTTGTAAGCACCCTAATAATTGGGGTAGTGAATTAATATTAAAAAAATGTTATCTTTGCGGTTCTTATCTGTCGACACGTCCAAAATTGAGTTTAGTTTTATGGTTTTACCATTGACTATTCACATTTATTTCCTTTAACATTTCAACGTAAAAATTAATTACTGAAAAGCCTCGTCATCCATGTTTGATGTGGTAGTCAAGAATTAAATAAAACATGATCTGTATTTGACTTCGAAGATTATTCAATCACAATTTATCGCGAGTCTACAGTAGCGAAATGGTTAGAGAGTGTATTTTTTAATGGATGAAATTTCGAGACTATTATTCCCGCACTCTGGCGGAATATTCGATCCTGATAGGAACGGAAGGGTTAAAACGAGGCCGCGGCAGGGTCGATTGAACGTAACGATCTACTCACAGCGGACGTTGAGAAAATAACCGATGCTGGTGAAAATTCCGAGCATGTGTCTGGTGTAGCATTTGTACCATCCGCTCTCGGCGCGGGTGATTTTTGTGAAGTTCAGCCATCCGTCGTCGCTCTGCTCGACGGGCGGTCCATTGTCTGAAACACAAACGCGGAGGCTGCTGGATACGCAAATTAACTCGGTGGAAACATCGCGCGGCGAAACGTCGTCCGGCTGGCCTGGCGACGATTCCGCGCGCGCTCGCATGGCGAGCCTCCCGCGAATTCCCGCGGATTCCCGGCTGTCTACCGATTAACCGCCTAGAATTACGCGGTCGACGCTGGCGCGACGCCAGAACGACGCGGAACCGAGCGGACCCGCGCGACGGCGTTATTGTCCTTTGAAAAATCTAGCTGCGTGCAGAATTACGCGCCGTCGACTCAGAATAATACGCGATGGTGTACAGGGCTCGTCCGTTCCGTCCTCGTGTCCCAGAAAATATTGTGTGCTTCGAAAACCTTAATTTAATAAATCGCCCGAGGCATTGTTTATTGGACCGTTCGTTGTCCGTGTTTTATCCCCGAACGACGAATATAAAGTCGCGAACTGGGCTTTTTCGGGCGGTTTTGCTTGTGGAAGATCCGTCGAAGGACCTTAACAAAAGCTAGTTTGGAACCTTGGGCACTTTTGAAACAATATTATTTGAAATAATAGGTCTGGGTTAGATCTGGGTAATATAAATAATTGCTATAGGTTTCTGAAGGAGAGCATTCAATGTTTCCTGAATTTGTCAATTAGTTTGATTCTTTGGTTACCCAGGAAGAGGTACTGCCATAACAAGTGGTTTGCATCCTGATTTTTATTTCCGCAAGTACAACTAGGACCATCTACCACGTTAATTTTGGCAATTGATTTTCGAATTCTGGGCCTGGATCACAACTTTTGTTTACACTATTTCTCTTTTTGTATATTTTTATAAAGATTTCGTAAAATAAATCTTTTTTCTAGGATTATTTCTTTTAGCTAATTTGAAGTAAAGAAATAACGAAGCAACTCTATTTTATTTCGAATTAATCGCTATTATTTTTATTTTCAAATCACGGTTGAAAATAAATAATAACAGATAGTTATTGTTATTTTAATTTCAAATTAAATTTGCCCAGGTCTGGTACAGAAATGGATCTGAAATTCTTATTCGTTGCTTGGTGGTTCAATTCATCTAACTCTGATCCAATGCATAATTTAAAAAGAAAATTTTATAAATAAATTATACAACTGTAATGGGAGTAATCCAATTCAAAAGA
Organism: Colletes latitarsis; assembly: GCF_051014445.1. NCBI lineage: Eukaryota > Metazoa > Arthropoda > Insecta > Hymenoptera > Colletidae > Colletes > Colletes latitarsis. The sequence goes on along the minus strand of NC_135139.1, from coordinate 11,962,547 downwards.
AGTAAGTCAAGTACGTAGAGTAAAAGTTTTTTCATGCAAGATGTTTTCGAGAAAATTGAATGTTCTCGAGGCAGGCACGCGTGAAATTAAGTAGAAGTAGCGTGTATAGTCAGATAGACACGCCAGGCAATTTGTATTTCACTTTTTAATGCTACGTCTATTTTTTTTCAATGGAACTATTTTATTCCATGTTTCGAGTTTCGACACGCTATATATTTGTTTCAAATTTCTATGAATCGTTGATGTTGGTACGCAACTTTTTGTTAGGCATGTGTAAAATTAAATAGAAATAGCGTGTATGGTCAGACAGGTGCGTTTAACAAGTGATATTCCACTTTTTAATATAACGTCTATTTTTTTTTAATGAAACTATATTATTCCGTACTTCGAGTTTTGACACGATATTTATTTATTTCATTATAAATTGTTGTTGGTGTGTTCAAAATATCGAGAATTCCCTGACCTGACAAATTTTATTTGTTTTCTACTAAATTTCAAATTGTATCCTTGTCAATTTGAAAATATCGAATGGCACGAAATTATGGGACGACTTAATGTACATATTCTTAAATTTATCATACCCTACAAAAAAGTAACAAGCACGCCATTGAACTATTAACTCTCAACGCGTTAGCCCTTTGCACTCCACTGGCGACAAACATAATAGATTCAAATTTCATTTATGATAACACAAATTAAGTTTAGGAAATATACGAATAAAATTTAAATTATATATACATTTTTCTATTTTTAAAACTCACATCGTAGAATTGCAACTAGTAGTTGCTTAACGTACAATTTAATTCCAAATAATTTTTTAAACGTATGCTATTTAATTTTGTTTAAATTTGTTCGTACGAGGAATGATCACGAAAAAGAATAGATTTATTTTACGAATATGATTTTAATATATCAGGCAAGGGGCTAATAAAGACTTTCGGAGCACAAAGGGTTGAAATACTCTCTATTTCACGAATTGATTCGTTTTCGTTGTTCTTTACAATTTGTCTCGCGTATCCGATGGAGCATATAAGAATTTCACAATTTCTAACGATCGATAAGAAGCAGTAGAAGATTTATGGTGGTATTCTCTTAGCATGCAACGAAGCTTCGATGAAGTATGGCCAGCACGGAACGAAATACGACGCTGGGAGCGTGTGTCTTGTACCGCAGCGAACCTGTTAAAACTCACATCACTTAGGGGATGATCCAATGATTTCCAATGTATGTAAGCACTCGCTGTTAATAGAAGAGTGCCGACAATGAACTGTCCGAGTGACAACGTTACGAACGTCGAAGCTAAATCGACCGAAATCCTATCGATGTTATTTCTTGGTTAATAAAATTAGTACACGCGATCCGGCCATCCACTTCGCGAAACTTCCTTCGAAACGCAGACGAACCAAACGAAATCAGACGCTAAAGGAACACGGCGAGGTAAGGGATGCCCGCTCGGGTTACTCGAACAGAAAAGAAAGGAAACGGAAGCGTAGGTGGATTCCGTTTCATCGAACTCGTTCGCGAAACTTTCATCCCGTAGGCTTTTCTCGCGATTGTTTTTAGCGCGTCTCTGCGATACGATTTGACGGGAATCATCGTTCGTTCTTCTTCCTAGAAATACTCTTCTCCAAAAATTAGAGAAAGAATTATTTCTTTGTGGTCTGTACATCGTCAGTGAAACGATTTCTTTGAATATTTCGTAGGCGACTAAACGTAGAAGACTATATTAGTTATGGATCTTTAATACATCAATTGATACGTCACCCGTATGTGGGTTCAATAAAAAAATTAATTTTGAAGATTAGATGCTAAAGAAAATAAATCTAGATAGGACTCCTGAATATTAATTTGTAAGTTTTATGACGAGTTGTGGGTAGTTTCCAATTGTCTAAAAATAGGAGCAATTTAAGGGGTTTGGTGTGACAGTCAACATGTTAAAGTGTCATCCGGGGCCACTTAAAAGTTATATGCGTTTAAGTCAACAGAGACAATGCTCATTTTCTTTTATCATTTTTCAAACACGCCACGAACTAATGAATGTGAATATTTGGTGATGTTTAATTTTGTTTCTTGAGTGTTACAACGCAATTTAAGCGCTTGTGACTTCGCAAATTTTTGTGGGATATTATTCTTTGAAATAATGAGAAACGTGGTTTACGATTTTTCAAATTTTCCGTAACCCCAAAGAATCTTAATGCGAACGTGGTTTTAGAACTAGAGTTTCGGAAACTCTGCTCTGGTGGACTCATAGGGAAGGCTATTTCAACAGACCTTTGGATAAGGTTACAAGTTGGGAACAGTCTCCAATACGCAGAGTCTTCGGAACAAACTCAGCAACGAGCAAGAACTTAATTAACAGCCATATAGTGACTAAAAGGGAAAGTTTAATTAAAAGCAAGTAAAAGAAACAAACTGTTGGAAAATGGCAATCAGTATATTGATCGACTTTCTGTCCATAAATCTGTGATTTAAGGGAATTTAATCCGCTTCTGAATAATCGTGAACGAAAGCTTTCTGTAGCGACGAGAGTAAGAAGTATGACGTTTCATTTCGAATTTATTAGTGGATTCTTCGGTAAAGCCGTTATGGGAAATTTTGCCTTTGACACGACTGCAAGTTGGAAACAATCTTCTATATGTGGAACGTTTGGATCAAACTTAGCAACGAGTCAGAACTTAGTTAACAGCCATCTGCAGACTAAAAGGGGAAATGTTGAAGTTCAATCGAGGAAAATTTATTTTTTCTTGAGATATCATACACGAAAGAGGTATATTTTGTTGAAAATTACAGCATTAATCTTGACGTTGAAATGTTAGAAATTGTAACGACTTTCCTTTCTGGATTATATTAAAATACGTTCGATCGAAAACCATTCAACGGAGACAAATTGAAAACTAACCGAAGACTGATCAAAATATACTTTCGAGGACGACAATGACAGCTGAGGAATCATAATAAATATAATCATATTTAATTTAATTTTAATTTCAATCTCAATTTAATCTTTCATTCAATTTAGTCTTTAGCTTTCTATACTAGAGGGGGTTTTCTGTAAATAAATAAATAAAAACCGAAGACAGATTTACGAAATATTAGATTAAGTCTTATTGCAAACGAATTGAGAAAATTACATTTTAAATTTAAATTCGATTTAAACGTTTCGACTCTCAAGTTGGAGACATCTTCAGAACGAAAATAAGTTGTTTATTAATTTTTCACTGCTCTTCTTCACATCTCACGATCACCCCGATACTCACGATATATAATATAAAAATATGGAGAATATTACAAATTCAAAACTTAACTATGTACTCTATGAATAATGTGAATCTTAATACAAAAGATAATAATGAAAACATGTTTGGTAGCTAGTTTCTGTAATATTATACTCGATATAATAATAATTAAAACCTCAAATTTCCCAACTTCTCGTTTGCCTTCCAATTCACAGTTTCCATTTATTATAAATTTTATTACCAGTAAAAAAAATTCATTTCGTCGGGTCGTATCGTTGTAAAAAAAATTCGTAAATATACCCTTTGTTTTATGGTCGTCAAGGTGGGCGTAACCCCTTAACAAGGGCCGAAGAAGAAAGCCGGCGGACGTGGAAGACGAAGTCGAACTTGTCGGGGGAGTTTTGTGGCCAAACTTTTATGTGTACCCGGGTGTAACGGTCGTCGAGGGGTGGCGTTGGCCGTCGAGGGGGTGGTCCGCCGTTCTATCAGAGACTAAACCCTCTGCCAAAACACGCCCGATTGTGTTAACGGTATCTATAGCCGCGGAGGCCAGCAAGATGTCGGGCTATTTTGTATGAAATAGCAGTGGCCCGTGACTTGGCCCGAAACGCGCGACGTTTCCGCTAAGGTCGTGCAGGATTCCGGCAATTTGGCCGAGAAACAAACGAACCCACCACGAACAGAATCGAGGGGAATGGATGCTGGAAGACACGCGACGAGGCTCGACGAGGCTGAGTGCAAGCCGCTCGAAATACAGTAATTCCATGCTTACCAGCGAAATCTGTGGTCCGGATTAGCGGTCGAGCTCGAGAATTTCGCCAGCCGACGAGATTATTTAAATAATTTCCATTCTAATTACTGGAGAAAACGATTATCAATTATTATATTTCGACATTCTTGATTGCCAACTATACAGGGTGTTTGGCTTGGGAAAAATTTTAATGAGAGATTCTAGAGGGCAAAATAGGACGAAAATCAAGAATACCAATTTGTTGATGGAGGCTTCGTTAAAAAGTTATTAATGTTTACAGTTCCGCTCGTACTGAATTTTTTTCTCGAAAGTGGGTAGGATTTCGGGGGTATGTCTATTGACCAAAAATGATTGTAATTGACCTCTGCAATGGAACATAATTTTTCCAGAATGATTTGAAATTTTTCAATTTCGTCGACTTTAGGCACCTACCTATCCTCTTGACGATTTTTCTTAAAAATTTGTTTTTCATTTTTAATAAATTTGGTTAGCGCTGTACAGAAAAGTTGTTTCATACTTTTCTGTAGGTTTCCATGCGTTCTACTTCTCTGCTAAATTTCAATGAGATACGTTCACTATTGTAGGAGTTATGGTTGTTTGAAAATTGAACCATTTTTATGGGGTTTTTCTCACTTTACGGTGTTAAGAAACAACATTTTAAATATTGTTAGAATTTCTACATATTCTCCACTAAAATACGCGTTGTTTGCCGTTTGAAACATTAAAATCCTCCAATCCGTTCAGAAGTTACGATGTTTTAAAGATACACATGAAATTTCAGTGAAACATATCAACGCTTGGTCAGACATGAAATTTTCAGTAATGAATTTTTTTCTCAAAAATGCGTAGGATTTCAGGAGTATATGTAATGACCAAAAATGATTGTAATCGACTCCTGCAACGAAAAATAATTTTTTCAGAATGATTTGAAACTTTTTGATTAAATTTTTTAATAACTTTTTAACGATGCCTTAGTTATGAAATTGATATTCTTGATTATCGTCTTATTTTGAATTTAAAATTTTTCCCAGGGGTAACCGAACACCCTCTATAGTATTTAGTATATTTCACTTTCGAGCTTGACTTGCAACGTGGAGAATTTTACAAAATATTATATCCTATTTAGTATATTTCTCTGTCAAGCTTGATTTACAACTGGAAGAATTTTGCAAAATATTATATAGTATTTAGTATAGTTCCTCGACAAGCATGATGGTATGAGATTAGAACTTTTGAAATTTTATTTTATATTTTGGACGATTTATTTCAAATCATGTACGTTATTGAGGAAGATCTTATTTTGGTATGATTTCTTGAGTTAAAAAAATCAACGATATATTATTGAAAAAAAATAATATATATTTCGTTGAAATACAGGGTGGTCCACGCAGTTGTTTCAGGTCACAGCTCCCTTATTAATTTGTTTACAAAAAAATCCCAAAGGAGGAAGATAAATAGCTCAAAAGTGCACTACATTCGTAGGCCCTTAGATTTTTGTTAGATTCCTCTGACCATTCTATATAAAAAATTATTAGGATATCGTAGCGAAACAATTATTCTCGAGATATTTTCAAGAAATGTTTTTATCGAAGAACGAAAGCCAGGAAAGATGCCAGCTTCTTCTTGCAAACATCGAAAGCTTTTTGACATTCAGTTCGAGGGAACAATTGGTTTCCCTCGGTTAATCGGTATAAAGTCTTTTGCTATCGAAGAAAAGTTTCTTACAAATCTTTTATATTACGAGCACTGTCTCAGAAAACTTCTTAATTGGCTCTTGTTCTTAAGGAGAAGCCATTTCGTAACAGCAGAAATCTTTGCACGATTTGTCTTTGTTTCTCCTTTTAAAACGGCATGTCCAAAGCATTTGATTTCTTTATCGAACTTCTTTGGATTCGTAATAAAATTCACTTCTATAACTTTCGCGAAAACATCCCTCGCGTTTTCAAAGTTCCCCTTCGAAACTCTTCCCATAGATAACTGTCATTACCAAAACATCCACGTTTGGAAAATAATAATCGTCACGTTGCACGTAAAAGATTTTAATAGATCGACTATCGTTTTTTACGAAATTAAATATTTGCACTGGAACGTAAAGTCCCCGTAAGAGACACGTTCAGAATTCATCCGATCGCTTTTTTCTTTTGGCAGAACACAGACACTTGAGTCACTTAGGAGGACGAAATTCATTGTCGAGTCGCGGGAAAAACTGAAATCGAATCGGTCTCTGCATATAATATATATATATTTGACTCCGTGTGCCGTCGCATTATATGCTGGCTCCGTATGAACAATGATCGGATGGGGATCTACTTCCCCTAGAGCGGTTTCCCGCAGCTGACGCCCTCGTACGTTCTCCGGAACGTCCGTAGCTCGAATGTATCGTCGTGATAAATCGTTCGACGGGGCCGTGATAAATTTATCCCTCCTTTCATTTAAAATATTCTCGCTCTGGCCGACGCGCACTTTATAGCGATCATTACACATTGATCGTATCGTCGATGAATGACAGCGCTCGATGGACTCTTTCACCCTTGATATACCTACCCGCGAAGACTGTTAACGCCGCCTTCCTCCTCTCTTTTCGATCACGATCCTTGTTATTCTTCACGAATTTCGACTAAATTTACTGACTAAATTTTTTAAAATATAGAAGAGCCAACGAGTGATTTTACCCTTGGATAGATTGAGAAATTTTGTGGAATTTTTTTAGCCAACATCAAGACGAAATTTTAATCAAAGTTGAAAGAAACGATTGTTTCTTTTTAATAGCTTGATATCGAGAAGATTTAAACGCCTTATAACTTTAGAATACATAATACATTGGGTTGTAGAATCCTGTCAAGTCCAAAGTTAAACCCAAAGTTTTGCTTCGCTGGATCAAGATATTTTTGTGTAACTTTTTAAGTAAAAGCAATATCGAGAGGAAATTTGAACTAAAATTAAAAGGAACGAAATTGAAAGAAATTGCTTCATTTTAATAGTTTGGTATAGAGAAGGTCCAAAGCCTTGTATAAAATTTGATTTATACTTTAATTTATATGATTTATTTCTAGAGTTGAATTATTATTGTAAAAAATGTAAAATTAAATATGAAATTTAATTTTAAATAGGTCTTCTATTATGGATTTATTTTTAGTGAAAAATTTCAGTAACTGTAACTTAAGAATATATAGAATCCTGTGTGTTAAGAACAAAGTTAAAGCAATATCTTGCTCGCCGGGCTTCCAATTGCAACCGTGCCAAGTTATTTTGCAAAATTTCAACGTGGGTAAAAAGAAGTTACACTCCAAGAAGCAAACGTTTCCAAATATACGACTATGCGATCTTCTTTCGTACTCGAAACGAGTAGAATATGTTTCTACAGTGGAATTTTCCGAAGTAGTTTCGTAATCTAAGGAGAAAAAAATGTTTAGCGCAGAAGAATAAAAATTGTGCAAATATCTCTTTCTATAAATATATATAAAATCACCAGATTTTACGAACGCGTGAAATCTGGATTTAATAGTCAAAAACGTTAATTTGAAACGCGAAGTTGACCAAAAATTATACGTTTTGCGAATCGTTCTGACAAAAAATGGGGAATTAAACTCAAATTCGAGCATGTATTTATCATACGCGAGTTTAAACTGGGAGGCAACACAGCGGCGATTGTTCGTAATGCTAATAGAGTTTTTGAGGAATGTGCAGCTCGAATGCATCGTCGTGATAAATCGTTCGACGAGGCTGTGATAAATTTATCCCACCTTTCATTTAAAATATCCTCGCCGTGGCTGGTGTGCACTTTATAGCGATCATTACATATTGATCGTATCGTCGATGAATGACAACGCGCGTGGGACTCTCTCGCACTGGCTTGATAAACCTTTATGTGAAAATAGTTATTTTCACGACCGTAATGTGATTATAATATTGGAAGTAAATTAAAAGAAAAATAACCAGTATCGAGCAGGGCATACTAAAAGTTACGTAGTTATAAAGTCACCGTCTTCCTATTTATTTTAATTCATTGTAAATGACCCTGTAAATGATTTTAATTACAATTATTTTGTTAACAACTGCTTATTATAACGCCGTTTCTGTTTTATGTATTTTATGTACTCAGTTCCAACTTGACAGCCGAGTGATTCAGTAATATAACTCAGGTTTCTAATAATTATATCTTGAAATCTAGGAGAGAGCAACAATTATTTCTTGCTGTAATATGCTCGTGACTTCGTTCATAATATACCTTGCGGTTACTTGAAATTGATAAAGGAGCATAACTTCACAGATATCTGATGGCTTTAAATTATGTTAAAGCAGAAACGTTGAGTGTTGTAGTATACAGTTACTCTTACTTGTATTCGTACACTGTAATGATCGTTCACTATAAATGAAAAGAAACTCGTTTCCAATTATTTTTACTAAATTTGTTTGTTAGACTGTGTTGCAAAGTAATTTTTTTTTAATAGTGAGATGCAATATAAACAGTATACAATAATGCCAACAAAACGATCCATTCAAGTAACTATTTATTGAAACACAAATCCTTAAATTTCTCAATGTGTAAAAAAATGGACTTATACCACTTTCAACAACAACTTCATTTATAGTGAATCACCATTATAGTGTATCAACAGTGTATCAATAGTAGTAAAATGAACTACCTTCGATACCTTTGCACCTACGAACGCGATAAGAATTACAAAAAAATCACAAACATACAAAGTTTGAATTTTATATCAATTTAAATAAAACTAAAATTTGTTAATTTTTCAAATATTATTTTACCACGTCTAGGCGTAACACGAAGATTCATCCAACCCCTAAAACAACCCTTTTATTCATTTCACCTATTTTTCATTTATCAATAATTCGTTCTCACTGTTATTTTCACTACTATTTTTATTCTCTGCTTTGTTTACTTTTTTTCTAGCTAGATCTTTTGGGAAGGATCCTTCCTGGAGCGAACTCTTGCGAATTTCATTAACTCACGCGTCAGGTATCAGAAGATACGTCGTGCAAACAGATATTTCATAATCGCGAAAAGAATTGCATCCCTCGATCGAGTGACGTTGCAATACTCGCGCGAAACTTCTTTCGTCGTCACGTGCCGCGCATTCGCAATTATTTCCAGTTTCCTCAAGTCCCCCCCTCCCGTTCCCGAGATTTATACGTCTGGAAAAAAAGCTCGGTTCCGTGAAACTATCAAAAAGGGTACTTGGAATCGCGCAATATTACACGCTCTCGACGTTGGAAAAAAACTGCAGTTACCGTGATATATATCGCTCGAAGACGAATGGTCAAAATATCTACGGAGCTCTCTTTCTCGGGGTGATAAAGGGCGCTTTGAAGGAAAGCGAACGTGCTCTCTCGATACCTCGAGGCATCCGGATTGGTACGTTTAATAAGAGCGCACCCGTTCCGAAAAGAAATTCGGATGGCGGGAACGTTGAGTCGCGGGGGTGGGACGGGCCACAGGGGTTGGAAACGTAGAGCCAAAAGCGAGGCAAGACGAGCCAGGGGGAGGTGGGGGTTGGAGTAGAGACAGGGGAAGGATGTGGTTGGAAGGAGCCATCGCCCGGAGCGGGTACGTGCTCCAAAGGATATTAAAATATTTTAATTGCAATGGATTTCGCGGAACGCTACGAAGAATTTTATTCGAAATTACTCGATCGAGTCTATGAATAAGGATTACGCTTTGCTTGTCTCTTTGTCGAAACGTGCAGCCCCGATATCCAGAATGTCCAGAACAGTGTGGTAGAAATAATTTAATATTTAATGGGATAACCCGTGGCGTGTGTACTCGGGAACGACGAGACACGATTTATCGAACGTTGCCGTTCCGTCATTAACCGGAATCGTCGATTTTTCTGCCGCCAGCGAGATTTGCCGGCCAATTTCCTGGACAATCTCGTCCCTCGTAATGCGACGAAGAAGGAATTACCCCCTCCTCGGATAAATTCGCCGGAGTTATCATCCGCCGTTCATCGGTGGTCTGACCCGGAAGTATAGTAAAACCTCCATTTTCCGAACCGAGCCCTTACGGAGGGCTCGTTCGGGGCGATTGGGGATCTCAACTCCCTGCAAACAGGATCGCGATGTATTCGATTCGATTCGTGAATATCAATAGTTGCGAATAAATCGAGAGGAAGATTTCTTTTTTCATTTTTGTTTGCTTGTTCAACGTTACAAATTCTAGAATCCAAATATTTCGTTTCGTCGTAGATATCTGAACTGATAAATTCAAGTTTACACTTAATTACACTTAGTTACAGTAGATATCTCAAATGATAATATTCAAGTTTACACTACGTGGTTCGTGCTATATTTACAAAATCAATAAAGAACGTAGCCTTAATATACTCGTTTACTTAATATATTAACGTTTCTCGAGTTAGGGATAAGCATTCACTGATTAGAAAAATTATCTAAATGAAAAATCGAAAATTGGGCAAAGTTTCGATTAATAGATGAAGTATTATTCAATTCTTTACACGGTTAAAATTATTATGTAAAAATTTTTGAAGTTTCAGGCCCCCTTCGGTACCATTCGAAGCCAAAGTATTTAATCATAAAATTAAAATTAAAATAAATGAAACGAACCCATGTTTAGCCACTAAAATAACAAAAAAGTATTTAAAAAATTATGTAAGAAAGTGGTTAAAATCCTGAGAGTTCTCGTTTGGTAGATCATTGTTTGAAACAGTTCTGTGTTGAACAATACTTTTATTTGATCGAAACAACCAAACGATCTGTCTTGCAAAATAATCCGAGACGTTGTCTTTCGCGTGCAATTTGTTGGAGGCTTAAGAATTCCCTGTTTAGAATTCTTTCCAGCAATAATCCTGCTCATCGTTCGGTAATAACAGGTCGTTCATCATATTTCTTATCACTCTCACCTAGCTGATCGCGGCGGAAAGTGACGGGTGCAGCTGCTCTCAGCATTTCGTGTAACTCAATAACGAGGCTAACGAGCCTCGTACGATTAACTCGGAGCACGATAAATTCCATTGCTTTCACTTCGCGAAATAGAATTCATCGGGCAGAACGCGCCTTCCGGTTTGATCATCGGTCGCGATGTTAGCTTCCTCGCTTTGTCGCGAACATATTTGACAGTATCGCGGGAGCAAAAACATTATATTTTTCTCGGCTCTTCGTTCGCTTCGTGCTCAGCTCACAAGGTTTTCCAATAACTATCAATTGTTATTCGCTTATTCGAGCCACTGTTACACATTGCGTTGAAATCATTAAAATTTATTATAAAAATTCTTATTCGATACGAACTACGTTTAGTGCAGTCGTGGTTTAGTGAAAAAATTGCTAGTGAATCTAGTAAGTTTTATCAAGAAGTATGAATCTGTTCTTTTTATCAAATTTCCCTTTTTGAACCGAACAAACTCTATACAAACAGCTCCCTTCGATCTTTATTAACTCAAGGAATAACTGAGTCTATACATTGGAACTGAATTTACTTTGCAGATATAAAGTCTGTAGATACAGACTTTAATTTTAACTTTATCAGCTTCGGGAAGCTCGAGATTGAAATACTTAGCATTCCGGAAACAACGTCTTCGTTATTCATAAGAAAGATGAGAACGAAAAACGAACGCGTGATAAAATAGTTACATTATTAAACGGATTCGAACATTCTGAAACTTTCACCATTTTCCATGGAAAGTAAACAGTGTTGTGTTCAGTTTTATAATATTCAAAAATTTTCAGGAGTACAAGTATAAGTAACTAAAAGCTTTAATCTTCTATACACAGTGGTCAAATTTTTGGATTTATATTAATTTTGTATATCTGTTTATTTATTCAACATTCAGCTGAACGTCAACTAAGAACTAGATTGGGATAAATAATACTTTTAAATGCCCTATCACGTTTGTTAAGTATAAACAGCATGTTTCAGTGTTGATCAAAGCTCCCATTTGCGATGCCTTCTAGTGGATACTTTGCACGATTCTATTTAACCGTTTTAAACAGTCATCGTTATTTATTCGCTTTAACAATGTTGTATGTTTTGAGGTTAACCTGACAACTTTGGTCCGAACTAACCCATACAAGTATACAAATGCTGATCAAAATCGAGTGTCATCCTCTGACAAGGCAACATACCGAAGTGTAAATCTTTTAAACTGTTTATATAGTCGATTTTCTTGTTTCAAACAAAAAATAATTTAATCAATTACATAATTATTCCATTTTTAATAGTTACTAAGATATTTGTCAACATAGCTTTTCCCAAACTTACAGGTAATTTTCACTCTTTCAACGTGCACGATTCTCGATAAAAAAATATGTGTCAAATATTTTCACGAGGACGTCATATTTAAATTTCACGAATATCGGTGAAATTAACTCTTCAGTATTTTCTCTTGTGCGACGAATTAAATTGTGAAAATGAGGGGACGATGAGGGTTAATTTATTCAGCGGCAATTTTCACTTCTTCAACATGCACGATTCTCGATAAAAAAAAATATGTGTCAAATATTTCCACTTTGGACAGCATCGTATTTAAATTGCACGCATATTGGTGATTAACACTTTGGTATCTTCTCTTCTGCAACGAATTAAATTGTGAAAATGAGAGGATGGTGAGGGTTAATTTATTTCGAAATTAGTTTCACTTCTTTGAGATATTGATTGTCACGTTATCTACATATGCGTGACATGAGTTTCCACTGCAAAAAAAAATTAATCTTCAGAATTAGATGTTAAAGACAATAATCTAGATAGAACTCTCGAATTTTAACGAATTTTAACGAGACTGTAGAATAATTATTCTTATAGGATTAAATTCACCTGGTATATGAATTAATAATGATCAAATTTATAATTCTATTGTTACAGCTCATGCTCTTATTATAATTTTGTTTATAGTTACACCTTTTTTAATTGGTGGATTTGGTAACTGATTGATTCCTTTAATAACTCCAGATATAGCATTGTTACAACTGCAAATTGTTGATATATTAGTTTCCAATTGTCTAAAAATAGTTTCACTTTCGTGGACAATTTGAGGTGTTTGGTCTGGCAATCAACGTGTTAAAATACACGATTCTCTACAAAAAAATGTGTGCAAAATATTTTTACGAGGCCATCATAATTCACGAATACCAATGATCGACACCAGTTCTTTTCTTCGAATTAAGTTGTGAAACCAGATGGAGGGGCGAGTGTTAATTCATTTATGGAACGCTGCAGTCGCCAGGCGATCGATTTTCGTGGAAACGGGGAATATTTCCAGGCCACCCCGTGGATTATTCCTATTACTTTAACCGCGAGAGCCTCGCAACGAGATCGAACCACGGCGCTATCGTAACTTTAACGGATACTTTAGCGGGCGGTACGCGGACGAAGGGGTCGATCCGCGAACGTCGGCGAGTTCGAAAAACGCGCACCTTCGTAAAAAGCATGCCAGCCGATGCGTTTAACGGATGTAATGGCCCTCGGCTCGTTTAAACCGCGCCGTCTAATCAAGAAAGTGGTCTCACCGGGTTCGCGAACCCCGCCGTCAGAAGCCTGGCCATCCCCCGCGTACCAAGAGTTGCCTCTGATCGACGACGAATAAAGGAAATAATACCGCGGCGAGCTTTCATCCGCCACCGACGGCGAGCAAAAAGCAACATCGTTACCGATCCTCCAACCAAGGACTGTAAATCCTTTCCATGGATCGTGCCCGGGCGAAAGGTGTAGCCGCTTGACCTCCACCCCGACCACGCGGGAAAAAGTCTGGTAACTGTTACGCGAGAGTTCGGGGACGAAAGAAAACGGCATCGAATTTCTCTGGCCGGGAGAAGAATTCAACTATCGAACTCGAGCCGGACACCGACCAACGTCTGGGAAGTGCTGTGGAAATTGTTGGAAAACTTCTCCCTGTTGATGGTAGGGGGTGGGACATCGACCGGTTTTTAGACGTCTCGCGGACTTTTAGGGCTTTTTTCGGGGCCACGGAATCCGCGTGCACTCGATCGTTCGTTACATTTTCCGGATTTCCTTGTGGGAAAGGGAAAGTGTCGGACATAGAGTGTGCAACAAAAGCGAACATGGACGGTTTTAATTTTCAATTGGACTGGTTTACCATCTCTAGTTGAATTACTGACTGTAATAGCTAGACTGCGGATGTTTATGCGAATGCATATATTTCTAGGGAATAGATGAAAGAGTGAAACCTAAATAGAAGTTTGTCTCATCGCTAGAGGTACTTAAAAATATATTTTTTATAAGAATATATGTTGAAACATACTGCATATGTCATGTATGTTTATTGCATTTCTTTGCATAAAATTAATGCTTAATGAACATCTATTTCAGTCTACTAATTCAACGTTTGTATACGATAGTCATGGCAGAATTCACAGCATAGCTATTTATATATTTCGTGTTTGAAGTGAGTCATTAACGATAACAGTTCATAGATCCCACGAATAGTATTAATCAGTAATTCTGAAATATTTTTGGCAGATAGGTTCTACGGAAACGAATTTTCTGTGGTCAGATTGTTAAAGAATCTAAAACAATTAAAGCATGCTACTTCAGCAAATCTAAATATGCCCCAATTACATCTTGTAATGTTGAGCATTCGTTCTCAGCTTATAAATTGACTGTAAGCGATGAAAGTCATCGACTAACTCTTGACAATATTGAAAAAATACTGGTAACATATTGTAATTTAAATTATAATTTATTATTATTATGTTTAAGTAATAAAATTATTTGAACATATTTTGAATATATTTTGCATATTCCTGTATATTTTAGCATATTATTGACACATATTTGACATATGTCACTTACATATTTTGATATAATTTATTGACATAAATATCCGCAGTCTAGTAATAGCTAATGTCAGATAATCAGCGACTTGTGTGCAAAAGGACCCCTGCAGGCCTCTACTGATCACTGCTGACCACTTCTGATATATCTGGCAACGTATAACGATTACTACTGGCTACTGTTTGTCTCTGCTGGCCTCTACTGACCACTGTTGACCACTCCTGATATTTCTGACAACATATAACGATTACTACTGGCTCTGCTGGCCTCTGCTGACCACTGATGACCACTCCTGATATATCTGGCAACGTATAACGATTACTACTGGCTACTGTTTGTCTCTGCTGGCCTCTACTGACCACTGATGACCACTTCTGATATTTCTTACAACGTATAACGATTACTACTGGCTACTGTTTTAAGAATCGTCATTATAAAAGGATAAATAAAGGCTCGAGTTTGCCTCGACTTGACGAAAGAAACAATACTAGTGGTATCCAAAGAATCCTATTCGTCAGCGTGGTGTTCTCAGTACCAATTTTTAAAGAAATGGAACAAAACTTAACGCTTTGGGAATGCGTTTTCGATTATTACGTAGTAAGTATCGTCATTATAAAAGGAGAAATAAGGGCTTGAGTTTGCTTCTACTTGACGTATGAAACAATAACAGTGGTATCCAAAGAATCCTATTTGCCAGCATGTTTCCAGCATCTCCCGATAGCGCGCAATAAAATCCCCAGAAGGAAATCGAAAAACCGTCAGCGGCGTTCGTATCGAGCGGCTCGTTTGCTATCGTCAACCGGTGCTCCCGAATCGAGCAATCAAGTTGCAAATCATGCATGCCGAACCGGACGAGTCGTTATCGCCGATGGCGAGCGTAGAGCGAATCAAGGCTAACACGATGCGTACGCCTCGTGCATCACACTCTGGAGAGAATGAATCTACCGGCGTGTCCTCTCCTGGAACAACGTTGCACGGAGACTCGTAGGCGAAAAGTACGTCCATTAAAACAAACGTTAATTCCCATGGTAGGACGCGTAACGGCTCGCGGCGCGGCCATTACGCGGAGCTATATACGTGTACCTGGACGTATATGTACGTGCATTACGTGGAAACCGGCTCCGGGAGGGTTGTGACATACGCGACGCTGAATTTGAATCTGGGTCAAGGGGTTGCGCCATGTTGGATAGTTCGAAAGAATCGAACAAAATTTGTTTCCATAAATCGATAGACTCGGAGTCTTAAAAACGGGGGAGAGTTGGTTCTTGGTATTTGCAATTTAAACCATTGATTAAATCACGGAATTCTGCGATAAAGTAAACCGAAGTTTCCTTTCCGGTACGACGATGGATATTACGAGAAAATTCAGAAACGTGGAAAACATTATTTCGAATACATTACACCTGCACAATTTAATATTTGGACACATGGTTCATGGTAATTGTTGTTTATTTGATTGAAATTGTGTTTTCGAATTTTCTGATCCGTGATCGGTTAAAGCACATCTTCCAGTTTAACGATAAATTAATTATTGTTTTACGCGCGATGAATTGTAAACGAAATTGAATCCAATATTGACGTGGAAAAAGTATTAGGAAAATTTACATTCGTTATAAAGTTGCCCAACTTTAATTACTAAATGAATAAGCAAAACAAAGTAATATCAAATACATTATTTATACGTAAGAGAAATTAACATTGCGTGTATGAACAAATTTAAAAAATAAAAAGACAAATCTATCACATATTTAAGTATATTTTTTCTTCTTAATTCTTATTTATTCGTTATTTACAAAATTGACACAAAATACTGTCGTCCGTTTACAAATGTTTAAATCGACTCTTTTTAATTTTCAGCCGAATCGAAGACTGAATGATAAATCGAATCGATCATTTGAACCGTTTGCATTAGTTAATAAAAGCTCAATTGCTTTCAACCGTATTCAAAGCAGAATTTTAGAGGGTTCTGCCAATGAATTCAACCGTACTAGAGAGCAGAAATATTAATACCTTCAAAGTCAGACGTTCCTAATAATGACAGCTGTTAAGGGAGAGATAATGACAGTCGCGTCAATATATTTTGTACAGCGGACACTAGAGAAAACGCTGTTTATAGAAAAAATACGAAAAGTATTCAAATTTTCTTTTTTCCTGACATTAAGAGAAAAGATAAATGTTGCAAATGAAGAACACAATTTATTCATCACAACTACATTTCCCCTTTATTTTTATTTTTCTTGATTCTTCCTTTGGTGTTACATAAAATGCTTTTTTACTATTTGACCCTTTTTCTCTTCCTCTTGCAGTAGCAGTTTTATTTTCTTTATGTAAGGAAAAGGTAGTACTTTACTTTTCTTTATGAGAGAGGAAGGTATTTAACAAAATAAGATATATTATTATACATTTCTTTTTAAAGATCTTCGTACCACAACATTATATGCTATTGTCATCATAATTTCTGTTTCACTATAATCAGTACCACTGTTTTCTCAACCATTATGTTACAAGTAAGCTCTTCTTTTCTCTTAATAACTTAATTCAAAAGATGTCTCGACTTGTTTCGTCGCTGATATTGTTTGTAATTTATTATATTAAATAATCTAGACTCTATTCATCGCATATATTTCAAGGACTCTGTCAACAGAATTCATCTCTGTTCTTTGTACCAACATGGGAAAAAACTTGGATATATTGTTTAATTATCCATTCACGAAGGAACGAGCAAATAATTCTTCTAATAGTATTAAAACAATATTAAGATTACTACATCTTCCATGATCCAAATCTTCTCTTTCAACGGTCCAAAAAACAATCAAAATGAATTTCTATCCTGCTCGTTGGAAACTGTTGAATTTATCTCGCGTCTGTTGCCAAGAACGAGTGAAGTAGAAATCTTGAACTTCTCTAAGGAATAGACTTTCAACGTGGAATTAATGCAGACATCTTTGTAGCTTCTAGAGCAATACGGAAACGTTTTGCTTTAGCCGATGTTTTGTCCAACTATAAAGGCACCCTTTGCGATAACTTCGTATTTCTTATCTTATTTACCCGAATAGATTTAATTCGGGCAATGCAATCGCCAAATAAATAAACGAAACGTTATTCGATACAGTATATTCTCATTTGTACCAATTATTGCACGCAAACCTTTTAAGTATTCTGATCGTTACTATAATTTCAGAAAATGTATTACTAATCGATGAGACAATAATACAACGCCAAAATGTTTTATTCAATTTTCACACTAAAAGTGGATAAATATCTACTGTATTGAAATATTAAATAAATAAATATATAGTTTGTTTAAATGCCAGTTATAGTTCACATTGTCGTACGAGATTCGACTCGAGCAAGGAGTGGGGATAACTCGTGGACATACAAGCGGACAGATTCGTGGTCATATAAACGGACATTACTGTATTTTACGTTCTGTCGAGGACCTCGTGAACCATTCAGACTTGCACTCAGGGATCTTCTCGCACGAAAGATAGAAAATTGCTCCTTTCGCGAGAACGTTTTTCAACTTTCAACGTTTTTCTTCAAAATTATAACGAGTATCCTAAATCTTGGCACGGTTAAGCTGTAATATTTTGGCTTCCGTTAACATCTTATCACGACGCGACGAAACGCTGTTATACCGGGAAGTGCATTGGAATTCAAGGATCCCCCAAGAAGCTCAAAGGCGCGCAGAGAGGAAGAGGAGTGTCCGGAACGAGTAAAGGGGGAATTATAGGAAGGCTTTAAATATTTATCAAGCCGTAGGACAGTCTGCCGGCGGCGAGCTTGACAAAGAACAAGAGACTGCTAATGAATCCAGTCGGCCGGCAATAATTCTTTGTTCCCGTTCTCTGCTGGCGAATTGAAATAGAATTTCAAGGAACGTAACGGCGGCCCTCAAACTTTTCCATTTACGGTTTCATTAAATCGACGCGCGGTATTTACGGGATCGATTTACTTTGACGCTGATCGCCAATCAAATTATTCACTTAAGAATCTTCCCTCGCGTTTCGAAACGAAAAAAATAGTCGATGTTTAGAATTTACTTACGAAGACGTGAATTTTCTCCTTCGCGTTCCCCGCGACGAGAAATAAAATTTAAACTTTGGTTGGAGGATTGTATATTTGACGACATGTTTTCAATGTTTTTCGTGTCCCTTTCATTGTTTGAAAGAACATTCAAAATCAAGAATACTAATTTGTTGATGGAGGCTTCGTTAAAAAGTTATTACCGTTTAAAGTTCATTCAGACATTATATTTTCAGTAATGAATTTTTTTCTCGAAAATGGTTAGGATTTTGGGGGTATACCTATACACCAAACATGATTGTAATCGACCCTTGTAACCGAACATAATTTTTCCAGAATGATTTGAAACTTTTCAATTTTCAGGGTAACAGACAGTTATGGTCAGACATGATATTTCCAGTTATAAATTTTTTTCTCGAAAATGGTTAGAATTTCGAGGGTATGTCTATTTACCAAAACTAATTATAATTGAGCCCTGAAATCAAAAATAATTTTTGCAGAATGATTTGAAATTTTTTAATAACTTTTTAATGAAATCTCAGTCAAGAAATTCATATTCTTGATTTTCGTCTTATTTTAGCCTATAGAATCTCCCACTAAAATTTTTTCCCAGGGATGGCACAACATCCTGTATAGAAAACATATTTAACGTATCGAGAAATTCATAGTAATTGGTCCAGTAATTAAAAACGATAAATATGAATAGATTGTTAGATCTTTTATCTGAACTTGACGAAATTAAAGAAAAACTAAACAACTTCTACTAAAAGAAAATGTATTAAAATAAAAACACGTCAGCTGATCCAAGATTAAAGACAAGTGGCTCCGGAAAATCGAGACTAGTTTTGGACGAATGTTTCTAAAATTCTTGGCGAACCCTCGGTTCAACATAACGTTCCTCGTTGTTGATGGAAGCCTGGGCGGAAAGTGAACGTTAAGCGGTTAGCTGGCCGAATTCGTCGAAACACGAATATAATGTATCGCCGTGAAAGTTTCTTCTTCGACTCTCTACTTCTCCCTTTTAATCGGGAAGTTCGTTTCCTCCGGAATGGTGGCGCGTCGCTGTACCGACCGCTTCGGCATTGAAGATATCGATTGCCGGTCGGGGGGTAGGGAGGGAAAAATGCGACGAACGAATTCGAGCGAACCAACGACGTTTGCGTTGGTACAAGGAGATTTCCAATTATCGAGAATAAGTCGGCAAAACGCTTGGAAAGCGAAATCTCCGCGGGGTTCCCATTGATTCCGTTGAAAAGATAGGGGAAAAAATAAAAAATTGAAAAAAATGGGGAGGTGGAAAGAAAGAAGCGAACCGTGGCGCAGAATTTTAATCTTGACGAAGCATTCACAACACGGGATTAGAGGGGAGAAAGACGAGCCACGAAAGATAATGTCTGCCGCGTGTACTTATCGTCGACGAGTGAAGGGGGGACAGATTATTTATTGTTCCGGCACCAGTACGCTCGCGTTAGTCCTCTATCAGCTCCAGTATTGGGTAATATGATTATACGATTTATCGCTTTGTTTACTGATGACTAGGAAGCTGGGAGGAAGAATGAGACTAATAGGGCGGAAATTAATATTAAGAGGGGCTAAAAGATAACCGGGAGGAAAAAAATATTAAAAACGACCATCGTGAGTGTACCTCTCTTGCTTAATTTCCTTCGTTATACTTTTTGATAGTATTGTGAAATATTGTTTGCAGTCAGCACTGTGAAAATGTCAAGAAATCTTACAATTAAAATACCCCTTTCAATAAAGCTGATTTTAAGTTATGGGAAGTAGAAATGATAGTTCGAAGATTCAGCTAAAATAGTTTTGTCGTAGTAAGAATGACTTTAGAAAAATTATGCGCCATGTTCCTTCGATCTATAAATTCCTGGACTTTCTAAAAAAAAAGAAAAAAACGTTTTTAACATCAGAAGAGCATCGAAAACTCCGTCCAAAGATTTTGTCGATCTTCGGGATGAGGATTTCTATGCACATGGAATAAATGTTCCTCTATTATATTGGCGAATGTGTGTTGAATGTAATGGTGCTTCTTTTGTTAGAAGGGTAAAATGTATCGAAGCGATCGCCCTACAACGTATTGCATAAAATACATTTTCTTATTCAGTTGATAAAATAACATTGTCGCGTGATATTTGGGACGATTAAACTCGTTTCACCATGTCCTTGTTTATATTAAAAATATGTAACTTTTAGCTTACGGAACCGTATTTGATTTCAAGGTGGATTCGACGGCCCCATATCGCGTGGTCGTTTGAAATCGTTTAAAATCACGAACGCATTTTAGATATTTCACGGTTCATTTGCTTCGAATTAGGTCACGTTTTCGTTACGTTGCAACCGAACGATATCGCGGAATATTTTCACCGTCAAGCCGTGCAGGCAACGAAACATCGAATTCGCCGTCATTGTTGTCACTTACCCCGCTGCCAGATCGGCGTGCTGGCCGGATTGCTGTCCACCTCGCATTTCAGGCTGACGGACATCCCCTCGACGACCGGAATTCCAAAACCGGGTAAACGCGTTATCGCGAACGACGGAGTATCTGAAACAGGGATTAAGCTATTACTGTCAGCGCCACCGGGTATCGATAACTGTGTCGATTCCATCGAGTCGACGAAAGATAAGAATGTAATCGCGCGTTTTATTTTTTTTTCTCGAACGAGAATAAGAAATATTTTACATCCTAACTAAATATTAAAAGCCAATTTTAATTATTAAACGAAGTTCAACATGAAACAACGAAATTACAATTACATACCAAGTTAATCGTTTGGTTTTCGATCGAGTTTGATATACAGGGTATTCGGCCACCCCTCGGAAAAATTTTAATGCGAGACTCTAGAGGCCAAAATAAGACAAAAATTAAGGATATCAATTTCTTGATTGAGACTTTGTTAAAAAGTTATTAACAAATTGAATTAAAAAATTTCAAATCATCCTGGAAAAATTATTTTCGATTGCGGGGGTCAATTACAATAATTTTTGGTCAACAGATATACCCCCGAAATCCTACGTCACTTTCGAGAAAAAAATTCCACGCCGAAAATATAATTTCTGGCCAGAAATGTTTGCTCGAACTTTAAAACATCATAACTCCTGAACGGATTGGACGATTTTAATGTTTAAAAAAGCAAACTACGCGTATTTTGGTGGGGAATATGTACCAATTATAAAAATGTTGGAAAAGTTGTTCCTTGACCCCGTAATGTTAGAAAAACCCCATACAAATGGTCCAATTTTCAAACAGCCATAATTTCTAGAATAGTGAATATATTTCAATGGAACTTTTTTCTGAAGTAGAGCTCATGTGTACCTACAAAAAAGTATTAGACAATTTTTCTATAGAGCGTCAAACAAAATTATTAAAAATTAAAAACGAATTTTTAAGAAAAATCGACAGGTGGTAGCTGCTTTTTTTCGGCGAAATTGAAAAGCTTCAAATCATTCTGGAAAAATTATTTTCAGTTGAGGGGGCCAATTATAATCATGTTTGGTGAATAGACATACCCCCGAAATCCTACACACTTTCCAGAAAAAAATTTCTCACCGAAAATGTAATGTCTGACCATACACTGATATGTTTCACTTAAATTTCATGCAAATCTTTAAAACATCATAACTCCTGACCGGATTGGACGATTTTAATGTTCAAAAAGGCAAACGACGCGTATTTTAGTGTAGAATATGTAGCAATTGTAAAAATGTTCGAAAAGTTGTTTCTTGATCCCGCAAAATGAGAAAAACCCCATAAAAATGGTCCAATTTTCAAACAGCCATAATTTCTAGAATAGTGAATATATTTCAATGAAACTTTTTTCTAAAGTAGAGCTCCTGGGTACCTACAAAAAAGTATTACACAATTTTTCTCTAGGATGTCAAACGAAATTATTAAAAATCAAAAACGAATTTTTAAGAAAAATCGACAGAGGGTAGGTGCTTAAATTTTTCGGCGAAAAAAAAATTTCAAATTATTTAAAAGAAATTATTTTTGGTTCTAGGGGTTAATTACAATCATTTTTGGTGAATAGACATACTCCCGAACTCCTGCACATTTTCGAGAAAAAAATTAAGTACGGGCAGAACTTTAAACGTTAATAACTTTTTAACGAAGCCTCAATCAACAAATTATTATTCTCAATTTTCATTTTATTTTGGCCTCTAGAATCTCCCATTAAAATTTTTCCCAGAGGTGGTCGAATACACTGTATATCTAATAATTTTATACCCTAACTTAATATTAGGAGCTATTTTTAATTATTAAACACAGATAAATAAGAAACAACGAAATTACAATAACGAAGTTGATCATTTGGTTTTCGATCGAGTTTGTTATATATTTAAATAAGGAAAAACTTGTTCTAGGAGCTGAAATATTGAAAATATTTTGTAATCAGGGGAAAGAGTTTATTGCACATTTTGGACTTAATTTTGTTGCGTAACGAAACACTCTGTGAACATTCGACGAATGAACACGACGAATTTCAATTCGTCATAATCGAGTTCAGAGTCCTCGTAAATATTAATACTCGTCCAGCGTTGTTATATTGTTTATCAATGTACGTTGCACTGCTGGAACTGTACCCCTATTCCACTCTCTTAGGCCAGGGCTTAATGCCTTAACGCAAATTGCATAATAATGTAGCATTGCGAAATTTCCGTGCTAGGTGGCCTAGAACGTAGGCTTTGGAAACAGGATTTGAAACGTGTTCTCTATAGAAACAAGTTTAGTTTAGCCCGTAATGCCCGGAGCCTTCAAAATAGCCACGGAATAACAATCGCGACCGCGTCGTTAAATTACCATTACTTCGTGTTATCGATCACCATTTCGCACACTTTACTTGTCGACTTAACTGAAAATCTTGTCAGAAAGGCCCCCTCGATGGGAATAAAAACACCGAATAATTTGATACGGTTGTTAGTATCCGAGATAAAAATTCATTCCTCCGACTCGTTTTCGCTTCAACGACAAAGAAATGCAAAAGTCCTGCGGTTTTTAAACAAATTTGAGACTAGGAAAATGGCGATTAAAACTTTCTAAAGTATTTCCATTTGGAGACGACCATTTTAGGTAATATTTAAACTAAAAAATTATTACACAACTATAGAGCAAGGATTTAAAAATTTTGTCCATTGTGAACATAATATAACTTTCTACGCAATAATCTTTATTGCATGTTTCTTGTAGCCCATTGTTTTAAATAATTTTCTTGAAATTTGATACACATATTAAATAGATCTTCCTTTATCGTATTTGTAAATCCTTTGTTTATAATAATCAATATTACTCCTGTTATTTATTAAAAATCAGGACATTTCGAAGTAGTTTGCACGGATGCAAATGGACCCACGTAACCTTGGGTGGTGGTTGAATCTAGGGACTTTGGGTGCCCGTTAAAAATGTCTCGTTCAACGTGGACGTTCAAACGATTTCTGACGTGTAAACACTCGGGTACACGTCGTTACCGTTATATCGTCCGAAAACTCGTTTGCACGAGTCCAATTACCTATCCGCCGAACCAACGACGCGCGTA
Source organism: Colletes latitarsis (assembly GCF_051014445.1). Taxonomy (NCBI): domain Eukaryota; kingdom Metazoa; phylum Arthropoda; class Insecta; order Hymenoptera; family Colletidae; genus Colletes; species Colletes latitarsis. The sequence continues at coordinate 11,938,226 of NC_135139.1, read as the reverse complement.
CTCGAGACTTTAAATCGGCCGCGTCGCTTGTAAAAAGCCAAAACAAAGGCGAAAACGGCGCGGCTCTGTAATAACTGAAACGAGCTGGGAGGAAACGAGGACGGTGGACATCAAACCTACTAATCGGCCAAACGGAACTACGCCTCTGACGAACGAGCCGCCACACCTCCACACCCTCCCAACCCCCGCCTTCGTCCAACATCCTAGTGTACCGCGAGCGTTCCTTCCGCGTCATTAACGACCGACCTCGAACCGGGCGACAGAACTCCCTCGTATCCAGATCGTCGACAGTGTACACGTAACGGAATTCCTCGGTGAGAACGACGAAGCCGATGGCATCCGACGAGCGAGCAAACCGCAGTTTCGAGGCCACGAGTAATTAACGAACGGGGGGAAGACAGTGAAGATTTTACGATCGCCAGCGCCCGCGTTCTCATTAAAAAGTCTCGCTTTTTCTACAATGATACCGCGTACGTTGCAGGATAGGGGTTGGCGCCTTCTCGCGTGAAATCATACGCCCCCCGCGACACCGACTCGGAACTTGTAATATTGTCCATTTACGATGATTATCATCTCCATTATATTCTCGATCGTCGAGATACAAATGTGGAGATTTTTAATCTATCGAGTTCGAATCTATATTAATGGACGAAATAATGAGCACACTGTTGATGTTACCCGTGAAATTATATCCCCGTGAAGCCAGCTTGAAGCTTGTAATATTGCCCACCTACGATGGTTATCATCCCCCTTATATTTTTCATTAACTTTGTTGAGGTACAAATGTGGCGATCTTTAATCCTCCTATCGAGTTCGAGTCTATATTAATGGACGAAATAATGAGCACACTGTTGATGTTACCCGTGAAATTATATTCCCGTGAGGCCGGCTTGAAGCTTGTAATATTGCCCACCTACGATGGTTATCATCCCCCTTATATTTTTCATTAACTTTGTTGAGGTAATGTGGCGATCTTTAATCCTCCTATCGTGTTCGAGTTTATATTAATGAACAAAGTGATGAGTACAATGTTGATGTTACACATGAGGTCAATTTGCAGCTTGCAATATTGTCCACCTACAATGGCTGCTTTCATCTACTTTATATTCTCGATTAAATTTGTTAAGGTACAAATGTGGCGATCCTTAATCCCTCTATCAAGTTCGCGTCTACACTGATGAACGAAATGATGAGTAGATGTTTATACACGTAAAATACGCAAACATATGTTCAACATACAAATAATACGTATAATAAACATAGAACTCGTGTCTAGGCTATCGTGACATTTAAAAAAAAAAAATAGATAATTAGATTCTGGTGTGTTGTATATTTGTCAATAACAGTGTTTGAGAAATATAATTATTTAACCACTCAAATATTTTTGTCTAATGATCCTAATAGTAAGAAACTTAACTTTTCGTTCCATATATTTTACAAAGCCTTCTATACTCTGAAACTAATAAAAAGAAAATTTTTACAAAAATTCTATTCAACTCAAAATTTTATGATCTCACAGTATATACATTATCGATAAAGACCCGTAACATTCGATCGAAAAAACCATCAACCGTTCGAAGTCACCAGTTAATGGCGCACAAATACTTTTTTGTTTGTGTACCTTTCCAACGACAAAATCACAAACTTTGTCTTTTCCTTCGACTTCCACAGTAGTGTAACCGCTTAATACCATGGCTGGCGAGCAGCTGGCGCGAGAGGGGGGCGGTGTGTCGAGGTCGCGAAATAAATTGGTGGCCCTTGGAAACGAGGGTGGGCCGAGAAACGAAGAAAGAGAACTCCGAAGAGGAATCCGAGATCGGGCGAGAAGAAAACTCGCGGCGAAGGCGGAAACGCGAGAGGGCCGAGGGGGGAGGGGGATGGAGAGGGCGGGTAAGAAGAAAAAAGGAGCGAGAGGCTTTTCCTCGCTCCGACCACCGGATGGCTCCAAGTTATTCACTCGGCTATAATAGTGCGGTGCTGAGACAATGCAAGCTTAATGAAAGCTACCCCCCATCCTCTTTTCGCCCGCCACCTCTCTCCGTCCCCTCTTCGTTTCTCTTTCCAGCCGCGTTTCTCCGTGCCACTCGTGGCTCTTACTCGACGCCACCACCGACGCCGATGCCGCTGTAGTCCCAGTGCAGTCGCGTAAACACCCAAACAAAGCAAACAATGAGACACAGAAGTGTCCCACAGACCTCGATCGCTTAATGAGAACTTTAAAGCGCCTCCGCAAACTATCAGTCTGTCTGTTTCAGACAGCACCGGCGCGTACGGATAGATCCGCGCTCGCGTTGTCGTGCACGATAGTGCACGATTGAATTTCATTAAAATGATAAATTTCCACGATCTGTCGCGAGAATCACGGGGCTCGACGAAACTCGACTCAGCAGAGGAGGAAAGAGAATCGATCGAATTCAAATAAGTGCGCATAGGGGTCGCGAGGAAATAATATTCATGCGATAAGGGAACTGTTTATCTGTTGTAATTTTTACCTTTTTGGAAATGGTACGATTAACTTCTTAGGACAATGCTGTTCTCCACGCGAGTACATTGGAATGAAGTTTCCGATGATTGAATTATAATGTTTCTTAAAGATATAATACACAATAATACAATTTGCTTCAATAATTAATAATACAATTGAGTATGATATATTTTAAAGCACAGCACGAGACACAGACCTACTGACACACTGAGGTTAAAGGTTCTAAAAAATTATAAGGATACAGATCGGCATGTTAAAGAGAGCATCTGGCATATTTATTTAAATGAAAAGGAACAATTCATACCTGATACTGGCGCAACAAAAACAAAGACTGTATATTCTGTCTGTGTAATTTTAACACTGTTATAAAACGTTGCGAAGGCAAAAAATGTGTGAAACAAAACGTATGAAAACGATCATTTAATTCAAACGGTGAGCGAGTGGGCCATTATAGTGGCGCGTCGTTCAGAAACGTGACATCCACGAAAGTCACTATAGTGGCGCATCGTGCCTAAGAGGTTAAAACGAGTCACGATTCGGTACTCATACTAGAATTTTTAAGGACTTCTAAACTAAGAAGGATCTTTAATTTCGTCTATTTTATTCCATGACGAAAAAAGTGTTTTTTCATCGATTTCGATGGTTTTTAAATATCATGAAGAATTTTGAACGCATTTGTTAGGAGCGTAATGGCTCTGGCTAGTCAATATTGATTTCCAACGTATCGTTTTAGCCTACCTTAACCAAATAGCCAACAGCGGAGAAATTTGCAATTTCCATTCGCGTTGCGTATCGCCGGGAAAGCCTTATATATTCGCTCGCCACGGTTTGCTCGGTGCCCGATAAATCGTACGTCTGGGACTCGTTCGACGCGAAATTCTTGCTCTATTTCCCGTTTCCTATATAATTCCCCTTACGCCGGTCATGAATTAACGCAAGACGGAACGACGGCAGATTTTTGCTCGACGCGCGAGCGCCTCGGCACCTTGGAAACGGATAAAGCGAGAAAGAGTGTCCCTTCAAAGAAATTTTTCCTACCGTTGCTGCTGCCGGAATGCTCGTAAACCTTACACGGGCCGTTAAGCAAACCTATACACCGTCCGAGGGAAAAAGGGCTTTTGCGAGGTTGTTCGCCGAGAAAGTTGCGCGCCGCTACGCGGAGAAGAACGAACCAACGAATTCGACTGCGGCTTTCCAGACGCCTGTAATTTGTATTGCGAGATAGCTATTGCCAGCGACCATTCTACGGTCAAAGGAAATCCCAGTGGCCAGGAATTTTTAGAGAAAAAAACCGCCAGGGAAATAGCGGGGGTGGAATGAATCGCGAACGATCGTTGTTACGATCAATCTTTGGACTTTGATTCGCGAAACGTCCGTAATAACAAAATTATTTAACATCGTGAGTACCAGAGGTACTTTTAATGTGTTCCTTACGATCATGATCACACCTACAACACGATGCAAACGAGACTATTGTGTTGTCTATCATAAACAGTCCAACTTTCACACTGTACTTAATTCTCGATATTATACTATATTGAGTATGTCTCGTAGAATAGTGAAACAGTGGATGGGTATAGTTGAAAATAGAAGAATTATTAAATTCTGAAAATGATCAAAGCAGCAAGAATATTGTGGAACTAAAAATATCGTTTAGTACGTCTTTCTAAAAGTGTAAGGGCCACTTGAAAGGATTGAAAGTCCAAATTTAGAACGACGAACTATTCGATATCAATTTGTATCGAATTTCAACTCTGTATCTAGACTTGGAGGCGGGATCGAAAGGCAAAAATTGAAAATCATGTGCTTGGCCAATTCCCCGCATCATGTTGCATGAAATATTTAAAAAAAATCAGAAAAATTTTAACAACCAAAGCAGGTTTTGTGGTATTTTTTTCAGATTTTTCTCTTGCAAATTCAAGCTGCGGAAAATGAAAAAGCGCGGAAAAATATTGAAAAAATAACGCTGACATTTTATCGAAGAAATCCGGATGAATGATTACATTTTTAGAGAATTTTTATTTTTAACCCTCTCACTCGTGGCCATTTCTTTCACACGATTGCTTTCAATTTACCCAGTTTACGCAGTAAAAGATTCGCCTTTAATGCGAAAGTGTTAGAATACGGTGATAACACCGCAATGATTGTTGCTTAGACGACTGAGGGGAAAGGGAAGGAAGAGGATACGATTTTGCTCGTTCCCCTTGAGGGTTGATGCAGGACTTGTATGAGCCACAAACGGGTGGTCTGTGGTCCTAACTCCATTAGTCAAGGTCAACAGTTAACCTCAATATGGAGGGAAGCTGAGTGCTTTGAGACTTGGAACACGATACTTGCGAAACGAGACGGCCACTTTGATCGTCTTGTCGCTCATTGGTGTACACATCCTTTGGTCTGGGACAAAGTCTATTGGTTCTTTGCTACAGTCAGATGGACCCAGATTTGATGTCAGATTTAAGGTAGCTTTACATTCGCGAATAAAACCAAGTCGCGTGCTTACGATCTAACACTATGGTCAATACGATCGTTATAACGCAGAGGGATCTAAACTATTTTGTCTGTTACTATTGGGTTAAACTTGAAAAAGGCATAACGAAACATGTGATTGCACAATAAACGATACGCACTACAAAAGGTAGAAATCGCGATTGAAATTCCAACATTTACTTCCAACCTATCAATTTCTTTTTCAGAAAGGGATTTGCGATTTTTAATCTCACGAGAGTGTAAACGTAGCTGGAAGACCGTGGAATTCTAGTAACGCGCGCAGAAACGCGTAGTTTCGATTTGATCGATCCGAGAAAAAATTACTTTCGTGTCTCTGGCAATAAAAGATTAATTGAGTGCTCTGTCCAGGACGAAACATCTTGTCGAAGACGGCGGAATGTGTTTCCGTGGGACGTGGATTACTGGGACAGCTCGCAATCGTTCCCTCGTAACCAAGTTTAAGTTCTAGTTTATTGGATCAGCGTTGACCGTACAAGGGAGGCTAAGCCTCGGAAATGCGTACGACGTCCGAAGCGTTGGACGAACGTTACGGCCGGTTGGTACCCCTGGCCACCGTATAAATGCTATCGTCCACTTTGTCGAGCGAAACGTCGAAGAACGCTTATTTCGAGTGACTTGTTTCCCAGGCAAAACGCAAGGGTTTGTTCGAATTAATAGAGCTCGGGTCGAGGTCAAACTGTTTCCAAGGAACTTTATGCCCACGGTATTAACAGAGTTCACGATAAAGTAGACGGAGCAGACGTCGATCGACGCCATAGAGTTTACTGCCGCCCTGAAGCGTATAAAAATCTCTTTGACAACATTCCACTCTGACCTTAACTTCCGACAGATAGAGGTAGAGTCATTTTATAAATATTTTTAATACAGAGCAGTCAAGTTTGTTTAATGTAAATAATATTCTTGATTTATGTTTATTGTTATTGTAATTTTGTCGCTATACTGATACATACAATTTGTACTTTGAAATTTCATTATATGCTTTCGCGCACATATTTCTGAAACTATATCCTTTAAGAAAGTGCCAAAAAAGAAATATCGAATTTTTTGGCGGTTTACAGTAGAAGATCCCCTTAAGACAACGAACAAGTGAATACAAGGAAATATAAAAATCTTCAAGATCACGTAAAATAAATTTAATTAAAAATCATGTAATTCGAATGAACGTATTATGGAACATTTTAGAAAATTTTTCTAGCGATGGCTTGTAACATCGTATAAACGTAGCACAATATTTTTTAACGCCCTGCGAAATATTGGACGCATAAAGCGCGCTAACGTGGGAGAAAATCGAAGGAGGAGCGATAAAGCACGTAGCCCACCGATGGGATAAGCGTAACGCGAATCACCGATCCTGCAAACGCAAGTGACTCCGAGCAAGTAGTAAATTGTAATCGAAAGTTCATGCAGTTTCTCGGTCTTAACTTTGTAGTTATCCTCCAAGGTATTACCCGGGAACCGTGGCAGCTTTCCTACCTGGCTAAGCAGTCTCCTGTTTCTACCTAATTACCAAGTATCAAGTAAGCTTCATAAAGCTGCTATTAATCTTGCTCAAGTGTGCGGCAAGACCGAAATCCACGAGGTACGCAGGATCATTTCTAACGTTCGCACGATCTGTCGAGGGATAACGTCGCCCCTGGTGACCGACCATTCTGCAATCGCTTTTCGCGTTTAATAATTCTTTCGCTCAGTCAAGAAAGAGACCTCGTATCCCGAAAAAAAATTCGAGCGATCGTTAAACTCAAGTGTGATTATTTTATCCCACTTTGAGACTTCCACGACTCTGACCGTCTTTAATATCCTTTTATACATATCTTCGCGGATACGTAATTACTCTTTATAAAGTTCGTCCTTTGGGACAGTCTCGAAAGGAAGGAAATTTTCCTCGCTTTATGTGACTTTCAACGCTCAGGTTGTCTTTGAGGCACGTTGCTTATATGCAATTTCATTTAAAAGGAAATATCCTATCATACAGTAGCTTTAACGAAAAGGAAATACTGCAAAGGGATCCTACACATACATTTTCATTACATTTTTAAGCATTGGTTATGGCTGCAAAAATACGGTACAACTTTATGTTTGTTGCAAATATTACGATTAATATATACCTACATACATACATATAGAACCGTCTTCTAGACAGAATAAAAAATGATAATTTGATTAGATTTTCGTGTACATGATTTGTATAAAATTTAAGATTTTTAGGGATGTAGTCATTGTAGGAGTTTCCTTAAGGAGTTCTTGTTGGAAATAAATCGGTGAGAAACGTTATTTCTTGAAATGAATGCAAGTGGTGTTGGTCAGAGCTTCTCAGACATGATGACACCATTGTCTGACTGGGTAATAGCTCATAGTACTAAATTTAATAGACCACTAAATGAACAGTATAGATGCCTGTCTGCGCGACGACTTTATTACTTATAGTCTGTATTGCCAAATAAACCTCAGTCCAGTGTTTGTGTCTGGTCATTAACGGTTCATAACCACATAGAACAAAGTTTTCACAAGTAAAGTAGTCTTAGGTTTGTCTTCTGAATTCATAATGATTCTTTGAATTTACTTACACCTTTGCAATTGGAAAAATACATGTGTATATTTTAAAAAACAAAATGAAATACGCCGTATGTAACGCCTGATTACTTGTTGACCCTCTCTACTTAAATTATGTCCGATGCCATTATCGATCCCTACTACTTACACGATGTCGGGCCACATACTGATCCCTACTACTTACGCGATGTCGGACACATTACCGATCTCTACTACTTTTGCGATGTTGGACCAGTTACAGATCCTTACTCCTTACACTATGTCGGACCATTTACCGATCCCTACTACTTAAACTGTTTTTGCTTACAAAAAATCAAGAAAAATCATGATATAATACATTCTTCCCTTGATATAGGATAACACATCAACACTCTTATATCGAAAATGATCGAACCAATTAATTTTGCTAATAAAACTTTTTAATATTTCTTCGATGTTCCGACTGTTATAACTTTTTTTAAATTAATCCAAATGCAATGAAACGATCCTCATTTCAAAACTTGACCTTTCTACTTTTCAATACTTTCAACCATTTTGCTGAAATGGGTGGCCAGAAGCTAAAATCTGCTCTTGAAGAGGAGTATGCTAAATTGTAAAATTTCTTGATGTTTGTGTACCATTTTTAGTGTAGAAAAGTATAATTTAAATTGTTCTGCAAAGAAAGGCTTATTGCAAAGCATGTTTTTTAAAGAAAGGCATCGAAAGAAGGAATACATTTTTCAAAGTTATCAAAGCATATAGTAAATATGATACATTGTCAATGAAATGGAAATACAAATAAAATGAAATTTAATGTACAACTACAAAAAAATCAGCTTTGATTTGTCCATACTACAATAATTGAAATATTTGAAGGTCGCTACATTTGTTTTACAAATTATTCATGAAAAAATGACAAGTAAGATCCAAAGAAGAAAAACCTGTAGTTGGTAGGGGGGATGCTCAATTTACGAATCACGCCTGGAGTTTATTCAGAGAAAAATTATCATTTTAAGAAAAATACATTGCTCTGTTGTTTACCTCGTTGCATTTTCACAGAGTCGAGCCAGACACAGAAAATAAGCGCGTATACATTCCTATAGGCAAGCACATCTGCATTCACCGCGGAGATTCGGCGGTACCGTAACAATTTTCATTAAACGACCTCAATAGCCAAGTTATACAGCTGAATGTAGCGTTCATCAGGCCGGAACCGTGTTATCGAGGCGCGCGCCGCAACTAAGCTAAAACCGGAGCCGCAATATTATAGCGGGTTCGACGCGAACGGAGGAACCGCGGCACTATTTCATAAATTTGCAAGTTACTTTCGGTTTCGGGGGTTACGAACCACTCGACTGCACCGTTGGCCGCCCACGCGCGGGTCGTGCCGGCTGCTGCTCGCTGCCATAACTTCGCGACGGAGTTTCGCGTATAACTATGTTACTCGAACGCGGCTGCGGAGCGCAGCGAGCTCCGATTAAAGGATTTCCACTTTGCCGGGTCGAAAGAATCGAATTTTTCTTTCCCCATTTTCTGAAAGTATAGAGCGTTCTCTATGGAAGGGTGCTGCTTTGTTTTGCATCCATTTCTCACCATCGTTATGGAGGGAAACATACAGAGTTTACGTGTTTTAGAATGCTGAAACAAAATAGTACGAGACAACGAAATTCTTAAATTTGTAATTCACATTCTTCGAGGAGGGAGACTTTTGCAAGTCTTTATGTTGGGCGTGTAAATAAATCAGAGTTGATTAATTGAATTCTTTATGTATGGTGTAGATCACACATTGCTACAGAATGTGAATTAAATCATCGAAATCGTTACCATGCTTACATTTAGGATCTTTAACAACTCCGAGAGCTAAAGAAGACATCAAACGGTAATGATTAAAGTAAAGATCGTTTGAGTATCCAATATATGTCTACGCTGTCATTACTTAGCAGTTAAATATAGTTCAGCTTCGTTTTTCCTCATGGGTATTAATTTTTACCACCTTTTCAACCATAGTCGAGAAAATACGGGGTCACTGATACGCGGAGAAATTTCAAGATGATTCATTCGCCGCGATCCGCTAATGGTTATACGTTGTATAATTCATCGAAGGAGGATAGGGCAAAGAAAGGAGGAGCATTTTGCAAAAAGCTCGAGCCCGCCCGGTGGACGAGCGCGGATATAAGGCTATCGAAAAACGATTAATTCCGGAAGAGGAACAACCGGATGTCCGGATGAAAAGCGATATCATCCCTGGGGGACCCCTAATTCAGTCTAATTGCACGTTTATGCGAATCCCTGAAATATTTATGAAGCACTATGAGAATATTTCCTCTCTCTTTCGCTACGACGTGGACGTTTCGAGGGCGGGAATTTCTATTCTGTACGGTCGATCGAATCGATATCAAAGGTATTCCCTGTCAATTCGACGATGTAAGACGGAGAACGGTTCCTCGGACTCGTTATAAAAACACCACCGAGGCTCATCGCGAAAAGAAATTAAGGAGCAGGATAACGGGATACTCGAGGCACTGGCGAGATCGAAACAAAATGTTCGCCAAGTTTCTCTAGGCGCTTCCCTTTTGTGCTCGTAACGATGAAACTGATGCAGTTATGTCAGCTCGCTAGGCATGGGGATTGGGAGTCTGTTTGGAATGCATCATGACAAATTGATGTGGCGGAAGAATATTGGGGCGGATCGGAGAATACAGTTATGAAAAATTCATTTATTATCATCGTTGCTATAGAATGATTTTACTAACTAGGTCAAGCTGCGGCTCTTTTGTGAACGAAGATACAGAATCATCGTAGAGGAAATCTATCTTATAGCGCGATCTTCTCTCTGAGATCGCTTAAAAATAATTTCAACGTCAAAAAATTAGAAATGTAAGAGTAATTTCAAAAAATTGATTGATAATGGTGATGGGGTAACTTTAGGAGGTTCCAAGAATCGATTCGAGTTATTAAAATTATAGGAGTGCACATTCTCTTGCTTGGAGACGGTCTACAAGATAATTCTGTCAATTTCTAATATTTTCTCATAAAATTTAACTGATGAATTTATATCTTCTATCTAGCTCTATTTACCCCATAATTTACATTACACACTCCTATTCATTTTTCATAAATCATTTCCCTAATTTGCACTGTCTTTCTTGATACTAGGACATTTATAAAGTGTTGTACAGTTAAAATACAGTAAGAAACCGAACAAGATTTCTAGAACAACCTAAAATATCACGTTCTCGTTTTAAACTCTCCCTCTTAACAGTATTCATTAATTCACATTTAAGTTCTATTAGAAGTTTGGATCAAGTTTAACTACCTTTCTCCTCGATGCAGTCCCTGTTCGTTCGTTCCACGTTTTTGTTTTTGTCCGGCGCACGAGAAAATAAACTAAAACGAACACGATTCGAAAAGTATGTTAAAGGGTCGGTCGCGGAGGGCCTTTATAGCGTTTCCACAACGAAGATCGTCCGTACCCGGAACGAGGACGTGTCGTTTCAATTTCCGAATGGACCAGAAGAAAGAGGGAATCACGAGCTGATGGAAGGGCGAAAAGGGATGGAAACGAAATCGTCAGCGCGTCGCTTTAACGAAGTGTCGTCGGGGACGAGACGTTCGTTTCGCGCGTACGCTAGCTTTTCCTGGCGTTGAAAACTACGCAGGTGCTGGTTCAGACGACACGATCGGGGTCCATGACCGCCGTTAACAACGGGTAAAAAGCGAGAAACGAACACGATGGGTCGACGTCGGTCGAAGAAAAAAGAAGAAGAGAGGAATGGGGAAACGGCGAAGCTGATATTAACGCGACGATACAACGAAATATGCGGGGAAAGAAACCGTTCGAAACGGAGCGTTGTACGTATATCAGGCTACGGTCGCGGCCACTTCGAGGCGGAAGAAACGCGTCGCGATCACCGGGGATAAATAACCGGCCATTTGCGACCGTGGGACGGGGGCAGAAAAACTTAATCGAAACGGAGACGGAGGTCGGCGATATTGTCTTACGACTGCAATCAATTAATTCCACCTACAATACTGGTGCTTGGGCATCGATGCTAAACGAACGATGAATTTTACCAAATGTACAAAATTTCGATGTGTGCAATTCTATTTCCTTCCAATCGCGTTTCTTTCGAACCGAAATTCTTTCACATAAAAATGTGAAATATCTTGCGAAATTTATATTATAAGATTACGTTCACCAAATACCACTATGCTTATTTAATCGTAACGAGCACGCTTTCACCAAAAATTGAAATTCCAACAATTTTCTTTCTACTGTACGATAAGATTTCATTTATTAAAAAATTTTTCTAATAGAGATGTAACATTAATGATCGTTGAGTGTGTCTGAACAAAATTATTTTGTAGTTTGGAATTTTTTAATTTAATGAATACGATCAGTAGGGTACTTCTTCGAATTCATCAAAAAATTAGTCAATAATACACAGAGAGACAGGAAAAGCGAAATCTATTAATCTATTGAATTAAATTAACATGAGAACTTTTTCTAATAAAACGAGTAAAAAATTTACTCGACTGAATTTTTCAAAATTTATCGTAATTTTCTATAAGAGAATGAATAAACACTTATTTCCATTGCATCATAAATTTCTTCGCATATCTATCGTTTCGATTTCTTTGGTACAAATAAATACGCTAGAATTGTCGTTGGTTCTAGTGTTAAATTTTGTAACTTATATAAATGTAAATAGTAATAGTGGCTGTTAATAACATTCCAAGTCGAAGCAAGCTTATTAAAAATGAAATAAAAAAAAAAAAACGGAAAATCAATCACTTCGTACTCAAACAGACTAGTTTGTGGATCTCCGGTGACTTTAAAGCCACATTTGGCGTTTTTACACCGGAAGCGAAGGTTTACACCCCCGCGGCGCTCGCGGCAGCAGTTTCGAATTGTTGAGGAATTTTTAGCTCTCATCGTGTTTGAAGGCAGCACGCATATTCTGGATTTCCGGGGCGCGTTAGCGCTGACATCGTCAAAACCGAGGTATTCGCGGTGGTTCTGATGTTTGCTTCCATTCCGGTCGGCCAAACAAACTAACCACGATCGAGGAAACATTCGTCCGTCTTTCTCCGACGATCGCAGTAGTCGAGCAAACAATCCTGAGATTAAACTCGTTTTATATTTGCTCGAAGTTAGAAGGAGCCATCGGGCAAATAAGTTGCTCCGAATTCTGGCCTCGAGATTTGGCGGACATTTTGAATATTTTTTTTCGATCTATAAAATTCCACCTTTTTCATTCGGTTTATAGTAAAATTACACTGGATTATTACACCTTACGGCAACATTTTCGTCGTAGCGACCACCTTCAAACGACTCGACGCGAACTCAAACGACTGTCGCGCGAACGTAACAGCTAAGGAATGGCCGGTTGCTCGTTAAATTGGTTTTAACGCTCCGTTGGTACACCGAACGTTCTTGTAAACAAACGACGACAATTCGAAACGATGCGAGCTCGAAAGACTCGCCGCGAAAGTAACCAGCTGGCGCCGTAACTCGGGGCCAGCTATTTCCTTGGTGAATGACGATTTACATCGACCGTAACTGCGAGAAAGAGGAAATTGAACGTTACTCGGATACATCCAAAGCGGTTTACTTGAGCCACAGTCGCATAGTGCCACCACAGACTAGGTATACGAGTAGACCTTTCACCTAATGTATTTTTTCGGCCCATTTTTCTGGGGCTTTAGAGATCAACGGAGATCAACTGATTTCGAAATGAACACAAGAATAAGTCAGACAGAAAATGAAATTACAGAAATATTATTATTTTTTAACGGAATGAAAGCTGTACGATCCATCCATAAAGTTTCAATTTTATACCATCTTCTTCATCTTTAGCACAACAAAAAGGAATAGTAAAATATTAAAATTAAAAGTCGAAAAGATTGTGTCTTCCACGAATCTTTATAATTTCGTTATGTTTACGAAACGTAGTAAAGGGCTCCGCTCGAAGAAAATTGCAGCTTCTACAAATGACGTTTTCGCGTATTGTTTGAACTAACGAAGACATTCGGGGAGGCAAGATATGCGAGACGCGCTCCAGTTCAAACTCGAGCCTTCGAAGTCGAGGAACATAGATGAAAGGGCGTGCGTCTCGCAAAGGCAGTGAACCCTTCCTCCGGAGAATAATGTTCGAGACAATGAATTTATCGCGGTAACGCTAGCTGAACGATCCTAGCGCCGGTATCAACGTGCCTTCATTGAGCTTCGCGTTCCTCGCTCCGATTCCTCGAGTTTCTCCGACCAGCCGTAAGAGAAGTAAACATCACGACAGAATCATATGCGTGCAAAGTAGAAGGCAGAGGGGTCTTCGCGAGTGTATATCCGGATGCGTGAGAGAGCATGTATATGGTAATGCGACCGGGATGTAGACCTTTGCAGTGTTAACGATTCCGCATTCCGTATTAATCTGAATTTCAAATTTCCACGCTATGGCACCTCCGCGCGTGGAATCGCTGACGAGGGAGAAAGGCGCATAGGAGGTGTCCCTTTGTCACTGGAATTGGTGAAAATGTTAAAATCTTTGTCCGTGCTTTCGACGATGTAACGCCGTTACGTCGTGACGGTGTAATCAGCGTCGTTCATTTATTCGAGAAAAGAGAGCTACGGCTCGCTTGTTACGCAACCTTTCACGGAGATTGGGCAAAGAGCAACGACGGGGACCGATCCAACGGCGTACTCATTTGCGCCTCGATTCCCATTTATTGCGTCCTGGGCTCAAACATCGTTTCGGGTATCGTAAAACGTTGTAACGAGGAAATTTTTGAAATTCGCGATTATTACGTTCACGACGGAATTACGCGGGAATTATTGCTCGATCATCCTGGCGAAGACGAGCAGTTGTAAAGTTCCAGAGACTCGTTCTCGATAATAAATTGCCTAAAGTTTGCATCCAGAATATCCGGACAGAAAATAAAGTTAAATAACAATTTCAATTACAGAGTAAAATATTTCGCGACGAATAGATGGAAAGTTCGATCGAGTAGAAGTTAGGGATATGGGTGGTTATCGAATCTCTGGAGTTGGGAAGAATATGTCGCGATGGACAGGAGTTTAGAATTCCGAAAGACTATCAAAAGACTATATAATTCAGGCACCGATTCGCTCGACCGTGTCATTACCTTTTTCACGAGAGTTCGTCTCTGATAACCGAGCGTACTTCCACTTTCTAAGAATCGTCCCGAATCTTATCTCGGACGAAGTAAACGTAGCTCTCCTAGGGAGTAAAATTGAACGAAAATAACAGAATTCAGCCAGCACCAAGAAATAATACTCATCTGTCGAGATAACCCGTAACGAAGAAACTAACAAAGACTCCAAAAACGTGCCATTCGGTTCGTCTGAATCGAAATCGCCTAAAAATTTTAGAAACACAGCCTCGCATATTTATTTACACGCATGAAAATGTGTACATTGTTTATTGCTAACGCGTCGAACGTGTCGAGGGTGGCGAAACACGTCGAATCCCATTACTGATTGACTGTTCTATGTTCATCCGACCATTGATCGACTGTTCTACTTGGCTAGTTAATGGCGAGCTGTGTTCTATCTGTTTGACTATGGGCGGTACTTTCTACTTGCCTGGTTTACGAGCGCCTGCACTCTACGCGTCTGACAAATGACAGCCTATATTCTACTTCGTTTATGATAGCTTGAGCCAAACACCGAATACCAGCACGATTCGAGATACATATGAAAAGGAATTGTTCGAGGCCTTGCTATTAAGAAAACTCGTAAATTTGACACAGTTCCAATTTTCCCCAACATAAAAATTTCGAAGTCAGATAAACAATCTCTTGTAATTTTACAGTTTTCATGCCTGTAAACGAATTACACTATTTGGTGGTCGAATTTGTTTTCTTAATTTCCCTTCAGTTTACGAGTATCGTAAAGCATTTCTTTTCGATTTATAAAAGTAACAAAGCAACAGGTGACGCGATAGTGGGCGATTCGTTCGTTCCCGAAACGTCGATCGGTATTTCATTACGAATAAGCGAAATTCATTATTTTTAACAATCGACTCGATAACTCTGGCCCGTGGATACGAAAATTATTCAAATCACTGGAATTTCTTCCCGCGTTCCGATCGTACTCCCCCGTAAATATTTATTCATTTTCATTCCGAACGTTTCTTCGATATCGAAGCACCGACGCGAGCGTAAATATATTTCTGTGGCCGGGGGAACGGTGTCCCTGAAATTCCTTTGGATCTTTATCCGGATCGAATGGAGGTCTCGTTTCTAATGGTCTTCCGGACGTCTCGTGGAATTATGTGAGCTTAATCCTCGCCACGAGCGTGGAAATCCTCTGAGCGGGATTCATGAGCCTCCGTAGCCGGGGCTTTTCGCGGAGGACGATCCAGGACACGCTCGAAGGACGCTCGAACGAAAAAGGGCAGAGCGTACGGGAACAGATCGCGGCGATCGTACGTGGAATCACCGTAGCGAGAATAAAATTGCAAACGGGAAACGTGGATTTTACTTTCAGCCGAACGGAATTTAATTTACTCGCGGGAAGAGATAGCCGGATATTTATTGTCTCTTAATCCATCGATCGCGAACACTGTAAATTTTATATCTCAGGTCACACATACGCACCCTCGGAACCGTCTGAAATAAATTTTAAACCTGAGGAATTAAAAAATATTACGACGAAAGTAGAAAAATGTTAGTCCTGACAAAGTTCAGAATACCTGTGTCATATTTAATTTTGTTTAATGTGAAAAAGTTCGTTGCAACGGTTCATTAATTTTATTACAATGACACATATCGTCCCTTTCTCTGCACGTTAATTAAATAATATAATTACACGTTTGTCCTCGGTTCTTACATTTCGTAGAAATTTTCAGTTCAGAATTATTTTCGAAAGGAATGGTGGATGTTTTGTTATATTCCAAGCACACGGCGATCGATAAATCTACTTGGATTGTTATTTGGACGGTTGGAATAAAAACAAGTTCAACACGTCGAGTTGCAACTCTATTGATATAATTATGAATAAGGATAAAAAGGATTCGTTCGATTTTCGAAGTCGACCATCGGATAGAAAAATCCTGTAACGCGAGATTGTCCTGCAAAAGGAGTAGGAGAGTTCCTTTTTCGATGATCACAGAGAGCCCCGTCTTCTGCGACGATGGTTTGGAATACTAATACTAAACTTCGCCCGTTAGCGACGTCAAAAGACTTTTTGCATAGCGGAGGCTCCTACGTGACAGAAATAAAAATTCCACCTTGCGTATGGATGAAATATTAGATATCGTGGGAATGATCTTGCGTTGTCGTCTTGTATAATAATTGTACGGAACGCGACGGTAATGGCGGCACCAACGCGCCTCGAATGTAAAAAACAAGTCGAGGCTGTAGAATAAAGACTCTTATACTAGCAGAAAATCGATTTTAAATATCTGTTAAATATTCATATCTTCTATTTTATTTTACGATACTTTCCACCGTATCTTGATCGAACATTGAACATTAATAACTCTGAAAACTCTGAAAATTATCGTTGATTATTTTAACATAAATCATTTAACTGTCGTGACCTGATATTTTGTTATACATCGAATGTCAATCAAATACCTAAAACATTATTTTATATTAAATAACGTCATAAGCCAGTTATGTATTAATTTTAATTGATTTTATAAATATTTTGATTCGTTTAACCCTCCCTGTCACTCTTTTAGACTACTTGTTTTTAATACAGTTTGTTATAACTTGGAATGTGAAATAAAATATCGAGTTAACGTCTTGATAACATATCTTTTAATTCTTGAGCTTAAATCTTAATTATTATGCGGTGAGATTTATTTTACCGTTTATTAAAATATGCAAAGGAACGTTTAATATTTATGTGCGTACAGAAAGAGAAAATATTTCATTTGTATTGCTTCCCCGATGTAACAGCACTTTACCTTGCGTTACCTTGCTACTCTATTTTCGCTCCTGAGGATGTCTGTCTTGCATCGTAATATTTGTGTTGGGAACAAATTACATCACGTTTGCATTTGCAGTAGACAAGACGAGTTAAGCTGCATTCGCTTATTTTTAACTACAGGAACACGCCGTGTTTCTAGTCAAGGAACGACCTGGTTAACAGGTCGATGCGTGCGTACTATCATAACAATATTAATTTTGTTCCATCGTACACGTCTCGAAATAAACGCCGTCGAAGTAGACCAATTTTGCAAAATAATATTACAGGGGAACCTTTTTATTTTTAGCATAAAATTCGATGGGACGAAAGTTTCCTTCCCTTCAACGCTAACGCAAAATTTAACAACACGATTTAATAACACCTTTCCGTACTAGTATTTTCATTTAACAAAATATCAGCGTATTAAACATACAGCTTTGTTTAAAGCAGAAAGCTTAAAGAGCTTTGAAATATCAGTTATTTTATTAACCAAGGCCTGTCTCGGGGCAATGTATAATTTCAATTTCTCAGTTTTAATTCCTGTCCTGAATTTTCTACAAAGCCAGAATCAAAACCACGAGTACATTTAATTAATTCTATCTGTTTTTGGCCAGTCAACGACACTTTGTCATTTTATATAAAAATAAATATATTTCCTTATGGCTGTTTAAAGACTTCGAAAATGAAGTGAAATATCATTTTCTAAGGTTTCAAAGTGTCGCTAGAAATACGTATCGATAGGAAAAATCAATGACTCGATTATTCACCGTGACATACGATATTGTCGTTGCGCCAAGAAGAAATTCGATTACGTTGGCATGGTTCATCGGCCATCGCGTTTAATCACGCGCTTTATTTCAAACCTTTCTTCTAACTAGCCATCGTCTGCGCCATCCCCTGAGTAAACTTTACCCTAGACAACTAACCCGTTCCACCGTTTTCGGTCGCGCATGAACAAAACGGAGGTAATTCGTCGGAAAAGCCGATGAGCCGACAATCTTAAATTTCGTATGCTGTGGCCAGACAAGAGGAGAAGCCGAGGGATCAGATTTTAGAGGGTAGTTCCTGTTAAATTAACGCCCACCGCTCTGTCAAGCTATATACGAGGGATTAAGTGTTGATGAAACACTCTCGTCCCCATTTTTTCCCTACCCCGGCGTTTAACTTTCATTTACTTAATTACATCGCCACCCCCTTCTTGCCGTCCTTGTCATTAATTCAAAGATTCTTCTTAAGCGCGGATTCCGACGATAAGTAAGAATCTTCCTCGAATTACGTTCCAGCGGATCCGTCGAGAATTTCAGATCTGCTTGTTTGCTTTAACTATGCGATTTCTTTTTCTTTCTCTTTCCGATTGCGAAAGAGAAAAGGGTGGAACGCAAACTCTGCTTCCGGGAAACAAGTTTAGACTCGAGGGGTTGGTTCTCTCTTTCTCGGGTTCAAAGAAACGATATATCTTTCTGTATGTTCCCCGACAGAATCCCGTCCTGCTTTTTAGTTAGAGCAGTATTTTTTCGTCGATTCTTTTATCGCGACTGTCATGAGAAATTAATAAATTTAGTAGAATTGGTGCGTACGAAACGTCGGATTTTACTAAGAAAAATTTAAACTGCCTATTTCCAGGAAATAAATTTTTGTAGTAATTTTTATATTTTAATTTGATAACCTTTCTTTTCACAGAACTGTTCTAAGAATTTTCCATCCATTTGTGGATTGCAAATTACTATACAAAAAATACCTAAAAATTCGTAAATTCAAATTATTCGACACGAATGATAACATTTGAAAAAATCTAAAAAAAGTTGTGATTACATAGTATATTTGAAATTTCTTTTTTCCCCGTTTTTGTCTTATATTAAAAAAGTGCACATTCATTTGAAGATAGATGAAACATGAAGATGAAAAATGTTTTCATTCATTCTGTGCCGCGTATTTTTTCGTTTGAATGCTTTTAACCAAGAAAGGACTTCATAATTTACATTAAAATGAATTGATTAGGATTAGATTACGGTTCAGGTATTGAGTAGACGTGGGATAGTACGATCGAATGCAGCCAATCCATTCATTAATTAATCTGATTGTGTATGCATTATACACGCGCATGACATCAAAAAACAGTGACCTGATTAGCCTCGTCAGCGAATTTAACGTAACAAGTGACGTATTAATTAGTAAACTTCTATGTGGATTTCTATTTTGAATTTTTTTAACATTGGCTTCATTAAAATTTAATGGACAGTGTCATTTTAACAATAATCGATTCTTTATACAGGTTTAGAAAATCTAAATATAATACGAGAAAAGTTCAATCATAAGATTATTTCGAGAATTACATTTTGTAAGTCCACGTTAAGACTCTTATTTATTCTAACAAACAACAAATTGTTTATCGTACTGTGTACGTCGTACACTCAAGCGATATTTAATGTCATCGAATAAAAATGAATGTAAAGCAATAAGCACCCAGAGTACCCTTCGTAATTTTCATTTTATTTCGTTTCAGAGCTCTATCGCTTATATTAGAAAAACCTATATAGGTTGTTCGGCCATCCTTTAGAAAACTTTTGATGGGAGATTCCAGAGGCCAAAATAAGACGACAATCATGAATATCAATTTGTTGATTGAGGCTTCGTTAAAAAGTTATTAAAAAATTAAATTAAAAAATTTCAAATCATACTGAAAAAATTATTTTTGGTTGCAGGGCTCGATTACAACCATTTTTTGTGAATACACAAACTCTTTAAATCTTACCCACTTTCGAGAAAAAAATTCTAGAATGTGTGAAATTTGTCGACAAAATTAAAAAATTCAAAATCGTTCTAAAAAAATTATTTTTAGTTGCAGGGGTCAATTACAATCATTTTTGGTCAATAGACATACCCCCGAAATTCTACGCAGTTTCGAGAAAAAAATTCCGTACCGAAAATATAATGTCTGACCATACATTGATATGTTTCACTTAAATTTTATGCGTATCTTTAAAACATCATAACTCCTGAACGGATAGGACGATTTTAATGTTTAAAAAAGCAAACGACGCGTATTTTGATGGAGAATATGTATAAATCGCAAAAATATTCGAAAAGTTGGTCCTTGACCCTACAAAATGAGAAAAACCCTATAAAAATAGTCCAATTTTCAAACAGCCATAATTTCTAGAATAGTGAATATATTTCAATGAAACTTTTTTCTGAAGTAGAGCTCATGGGTACCTATAAAAAAGTATTAGACAACTTTTCTGTAGGGCGTCAAACAAAATTACTAAAAATGAAAAAGGAATTTTTAAGAAAAATCGACAGGGGGTAGGTGCCTAAATTTTTCGACGATAAAAAAAAATTTCAACTCATTTTGAAAAAATTATTTTCGGTTTCGGAGGTTAATTACAATCAGTTTTGGTAAATACATGTGCCCTCAAAATCCTACGCACTTCCGAGAAAAAAATTCAGGAAGGTAGAGAAATTTTTCGTCGAAATTAAAAAATTTCAAATCATTGTAAAAAAATTATATTCTTTTGTGGGGGCCAATTACAGCCATTTTTGGTGAATAGACCTACCCACTTTTTAGAAAAAAATTCAGTACGAGCGGAACTTTAAACGTTAATAACTTTTTAACGAAGCCTCCATCAACAAATTAGTATTCTCAATTTTCGTCTTATTTTGGCCTCTAGAATCTCCCATTAAAATATTTCCCAGGGGTGGTCGAACACCCTGTATAAGAAAATCAATTCTTCCAAAGTGCTAGGCTACCCCTCATCAAGTTTTTCGGCCGATTCGGCGAGGAAAGCGACCGAGAAAGAGAGATATTATTTCGAGGGAAGGAAAATTTCGCCTATAATGAGTATCCCAAGCCGCGTAACGCTAGACAGAGGGATACGACTGATTATTAAAACACGATGCCCGAGGGCTAAGCGCGTACAACGATATAACGCAACGCGGGAATGTTTCATATGCTTTGCCGCAGACCTCGGCGAGGCTCCCTTTTTTTCAGGCTTTTATGAAACCGCTTTGTCAGACTTGCCCCCCTTTTTTTTTTAATCATTAACTCTCACCCTCTGTCGCACCTTCATCCTCGCTGCGCGGGAGAAAGATATTAGTTATCGAATTCCGATAATAAGGCGTCAAAGATGACGGGTCCGGTGTAAATAAGCCAGGAAATTGTTATACGCGAGTGTGAAATTGAAAACGCGCGTAGACGACGGTAAACTAGACGGGATAATAATGATTCTTCGTCGAACGTTCAGGGTTCACTTCTTATTTCGACGTTCGTCGTTGGGTTACGTTGTGAAATAGATCGCTGAACCTTTCACCCTCCTTCATCGGGGTGACCAGCTATATTTTTCGGTATTTATCACCATTCTTCTATTTTCGCGATTACTGCGTGTTCCAATGAAATATTTGTCACTTTTAGCCTTCGTCTACTATTCTACATATTTGTAGAAAAACTTGCATCATTCCACTGAAGGAGAGCAATAAGAGTGGAATAATTTTGTACAATTTTAATATGGACACGTGTAGAATTTAGTAAATATTTAGAGCAGCATTACAAAGTTATTGCAAGCTGTAAACAGCAGTCAGAAATACGTGTACAATAATCAATAAATCGTTATTGTAGATAGTTACCTTTATTAAGAAAGTGTCATAATCAAGACAAATTTTTGTTACAGAGTAATACGTTTTAAAATACATTTCTTGAAAATACGTATGCACGCCATGGATAATGAGATTACCTTTTAAAGACAATTAAATTTTGTGCAAAAAAGTTAAAAATTGTTCCCTTGTTAGTTAGTTAAGAAAAGATTGTGTGAAGTTTTTTTTCAGAATATTTTCTGGAATTAATTACGCCGATTTATTATAATAGAAAATCTAAAAAATAATTATGAGGGGTTGACAACTCATAACTAAATTTTTAAATGTTTCCCTACGAAAAGCTATACAATGTAAATCTTTTACTTGTTTCATTTTTGAATTTCCACTTTTTCAAAACCAGATTTTTAATTTGCGATCGCTAACCAGATACCCGTATATTAAAAAGAAAAAAAGGAGTAATACATTAAAAATCTTCTACCGTGTGTTTACAAATTTTTAGAAAACTCAGTAAAATTTCCCGTTGACGATAAGCGGACAATGTCATCCCGTTTGACGGTATCCAATTAGAGAAGCTAAATCCTGCAGCGATGGAAATCCTCTTTTCCTGCTGAGTATTGCATGTGCTCTGCAGCACGTCAAAATACTTATTAGTGCATGCTCAGGATTTAGAAGGAATATTATCTGTTCGAATTCAGATATTAACGTAAGATCAACGTCTACTATTATTTTTAATTATTTGAAAACTTCAACGTATAACGTTCACAAAAATATTTTAGTAATGTTCCTTGATGTGACACGAGAACGTCGGTAGTTTTAAGACCTTCATACAGAACAATGTAAAAAATAAAAAAAAAAAATCGTTAACGAGCACACTAATCACGAATATATTCTCACAATAGAGTTAGTTCTTTCTTGATAGTCTACGATATTTTGTATTAGAATTCTGTTTTCAGTTTGTAAATTCTAGCTAGGCTCACTGGATTCTGTGAGCCCATTGAAGAGTTAAAATTCAATAATTTTATAACGCATAACGTATGTATATAATACATACATATATAATTATTGTTCTGAACATACTCTGAACATTTATGATTTGTATAAAACTGATTACAAAATAATCAGCAAAACCTGAACAAAGGCGTTTAAGTTCCAGATCAATAAAAGGTCGACTCTAAAAAATTGAAAGCAAGAACCTCAAACGAAATATTTCCTGTTCAACGCAAAACCCAGACGCGAAATAGTATGAATATCGTTTCTCAAAGGTTGCAGTCGAGCCAAAAAGTCGAAGACGCGAGGCGAAAGAGACAGAAACGCGGAGGACCAGAGGATCGGATAGAGGACGACGAATGAAAGCTCGCTGGAAAGATGAATATGACTGGGAAAGATGTTTATTCAACCCAATTTCTCGCCCGATTGCCAGCAATACGCGATTTCCCATCTTTGTCCTTGCTCGCGATATTTTCGATAGTCTTTGCACGGTCATGAATCTTTTACCGCATTCTAAATAAATTATTTCATTTCACCGTGTCCAGAAAGACAAAAATACTCGCATTACCAAATGGACGGCCGATACATATTAATGTTATTTTTTATTAATTAATGTAACAGTATTTGATACTAAATTTACGGATATTCATGGCATATATTTTTATTGAAGCCCTTCATCATGACGGTTACATTACAATATATTTTTTTTTTCAGTTGCAATATATATTCTTATCGTTATATCAATGAAATTTAATATAAATCGTTTATAAATAATATTTATGAGTTCTGTAAATTTATGTAGGTAATTTGACACCTGTTGTATTGACGAGTATTGGTAAATCTAGTGTTGAGCATACAGAGTCTTTTAAGTATCAGCAAACTCGTCCAAACAAATGTTCCAACACTGATCACTGTTGGGACACATAAGGAATGTCGAAGAAATGAACTGTGGAAAATGACCAAATCAAAAACAAGCAGTGACACGTGCACATTTTAATTATTTTAATTATTTAATGGAACTATTTTTAAGTGCAACATTCAGGGTATGTCTACGAATGAGTAAATTCCTCCAAACAAATGCTCAAACACTGATTACTGTCGAGGTACATAAAGAATGTGAAAGACAACCGAATTAAAAACGAGTGACACATACAAACTATTATTATTGTTTTATTAATGAACAGAACTATTTTTAAACGCAGCGTTCGAGTTGTTTTTAAAGTTAAAGCCTCATCGAATGGACGGTGGAAGACGACCGAATCAAAAAGGAGGAGTAACGCGTGCGAGGTCATCCGAAGGAAAAAACAAAGAGCCACGCCGTCAGGAAGGAGGGTGGAAAAAAAAAGGAACAGGGCGAGCGTGTGTAATTCCACAGGAAAAGGCGCAGGGAGGGAAAAGCTTGCGGCGTTGTTTGTCGCCTCATTGCCCACGGTTAACTGCCAGCAACAAAAACATCGTATGCCGACTAACGTTACGTTCTATTACCGTGGCTTGTCCGCTAGTTTCCTGCTCGTCCCTATTTCCCGCAGCGTTTCAGCCCTCGGTCCCGACCGTGATGGAACGCTCGCTTATAAACTCGGCGCAAGAACGTGTTCTGCTCGTATTTGCATAGAAAGTATTTTATTGGGGTTCTAGGACGTAAACCGTACGTTCTTTTTGTTTCCTTATTTTTCGACTGAAATATGAGCAGTTTCTCTCCTGGCCAGACCAGGCGTGCGAGGGTATTTCAGAAACGGGCGGCCATGCTTTCACGGCGCATTCCACCCACTGTAAAGATGAACAAATTCGTGTAAACGCTTCACCAGTTATAAACGTCTCTCGTCTACCCACGCAGTTTGACGAGAACGTCCAATTTTCGGCTACAAAATTTTTAATTCACCCGGAAAGGCCCCAAATGGTTTGTCGAGAAGTTATACAAAAAATGATAAAATTGTAAATACATTTCCATGAGCAAAGTGAAGTAATACTGATATTTTCGAAGCGATTATAATACGTTTGTGCAAACAGGTAAGTCCATATAAAATTCTACAATTATTTTTCTACATAAATAATGTCTCATCCTCGAAGAAAGTCGAAAATAATTATCCAACAAAAAATATTTCTCTTTCATAGTATTTCTCATACAAATTGTACCATGAACAGCTTTCATTAAAAATAAAGCTATTTAGCGACCCCAAAAGGAGTTTCGCCAAGATAATAAATTAATAACTATTATCACTTTGGCCCACAAAATCGATAGTTAAACGGTGCGCATAGGAAATTGAGCGAACGAAATTTGCAAGTAACAGTTAGCGTTAAATTACCTCCAAGTATCCGACTATAGAATTCTCAGGGTTAATTCAAGCGAAACATTCGCATAATCGTCGCCTAACGACACGCAGTTTCGCGAGAATCCCCGTACCGACGTCCGTGGATCTCGGGGTAACGCCGAGCGAACGAAACAAAAACAGTTTTTGCCGGAAGATTTCGCGCGATCGCGAAACTTTCCGCGGCAATTCCAAGCTCCCGAAGCCTGCGGGGGCGGCAATAGTCGAGATAATCGCGAGGCTTTGCCCGATCAATTTCGCGATACCGAGGATCTCCGGTGGACGAGGAAGTTAAGCGATCGCGGTTTCTCGCCGTAGTTTCGCGACTTTGGAATTTACGAAAGAGTTGAAAACTTCACGTAGAATCAAGGGGAGGATCTCGACGAGTTCGTGATTTTTTTTAATACGTACCCGGGTTGCAAAAACGGCTCGACGGAAGCTCGAATTTTGAGCGCGTTCGCGAAAATGGAATTTTGTTCGAAAAACCGGAGAACGTATTCGGGATTTTCTGGTTAGAACGTCGAACAGGGTTTTCTTGCGTGACGCTGTTCAACGCATTCTGCGACTTGGCAGAGGTTCGTGGTCGGCACTCGGTGCGTCGTAAAAATATTCACGTCGGGAGCAGAGACGACGGAAACGCTGGTATTTGGCGCACGATGGTCGGAAACTGTGTCAACGTAAGTCGAATAGGCTTCTTAACTGGTAAAAATAAGACTAAAATGCCACAATTCGTTAAGAAGTTAACTATGAAGTATAATTTTCATTTTGTTTTGTTCTTTATTACTTCTTTTAGTACTAAAGTATTTTTCTATGAATAAATTAGCAATAGTAATGTCTTCGTTGGTTTTCGAGTTATGAAGTAATGAAAATGTTCGCCTCAACGATCTCAAATGCCGTCAAACGCAATCTTGATGGCCATCTAAACGATATTGTATTTCTTGTTTAATAGTGTCATCGAATGTACACCAAAATAAAAGAATACGTTTCAGCGATTGGATTCGATCAACTAGCGTTAACCTCTCTTTATAACGTTCGCGAAACGCTTAGATTTTCTAGTTGCTTCGACGCATCCCCGAAAGGCTTTAGCGATCACGTTGGAAAACGCTGATCTATTTCATGGAATCGTAAACGTTCACTGCGATGAATACTGGCGCACTTAACCAGGGTAATGCAGTCAGCTGCCACTTCGGATCCTCCTTTCCCGAACAAGTTAACTTCCGACTTGGAACGCCTTCCTGATCCTCACTTTGACAATCAGCAGAGAGGATATCTCAGTTGGCATCTTGGGATTAAATGGAAGGGAAGATTGGCCATGGGATCCGACGGATGAAATGAATTTTCAATGGAAGCCGAGATCGAAGATCCTAAGCAAGAATAAGGATGAGAAACTGAAAGCGTGAGAGAGAAAGGGAGAGAGAGAGACGATGACGACGACGATCGTAGAGAAGGGGTGTTCGATATGCTAAAGTAATCTTACTCCGACTAGTTCTTTCCCCCCTCCCCGTTCCGTTCGCGTTCGAAGCGAGCCATATTTCTCGATAAAGTTAACAGAGTTAATGTATGCGTCGGTGACGAGTATAGTGTCGATTTCACTACTGACGTTTCCGACTGTCGGCGACAATGACACGCTCCTAGCGGTCGGAATTATTATCGGAGTTCTCCTGACTCGTTAGCTACCTTTCCGGTTTCTCCGTTTTGACTGCTGATTCGTGAACGTTTGTTCGCGAAACTAGTTCCGGCGATGTCGTTGATTTCTCAAAATTAACTGGTCCACGAACGCTTAACTCTACGAAAGCACAAAGACTTGGTTCTGGTCCCGGGTGAGTTGCTTAATGAAAAATAGATTTGCAAATGAAAAAGTCTACAGGGAAAACGTCCTTGCTTGGAATCGAGATGGTAGTCAAGATGTAGCGTGAGGGGGCTACTGATTCTGCATTTAAATGAAATTTGATCAGAAGAATTTAGAACGAGTCAGTGTTGCGTTCATTTTGATTCGTCGTATGTTCTACAAAATCAAATTGTCAAGGAACAATCGTATTTTATTCAAGAAGATAGTTGGATCATCATCTCTTTGTATTCGACAGATGCAACTATCGTGGAAATGATTAAAAAATGGCTCAATGAATATGACTAAATATTGAATAACAGTTCGACAGTATTAAAAACAAGTTATTCCGTTTTGGCAGAAGAATTCAAATATCCGTCGAAATTACTAATAATATATATATATATACAGTGACTAAAATTTAGAGGGTTGCTTGACAACTATCTGTCGATTGTCATCAAACTTCGTATGAAAAAGATGGTTGGATCAATGATTATAAAATGGCTCAATGAACTAGTTTATGAAGAAATATTACATTCCGACAATATTTAAAAAACAGGTATCCCTTTTTATTCGACGAACGCAAATATGGTGAAAATAACTAGGGGGTTGGTGAACTACCGGCTAAATATTGAACAACAGTTCGACAGTATCAAAAACAAGTTATTCCGTTTCGGCAGAAGAATTCAAATATCCGTCGAAATTACTAATAATATATATATAGAGTGACTAAAATTTAGAGGGTTGCTTCACAACTATCTGTCGATTTTCATCAAGCTTCATATGAAAAATTTTTCGATAATATTTACATGAATTGAAAACGAATGATTGGTATACACTGTACGTTCCATTTCTGATGTTTATTAACTCTCTAGTGTACCCTCTAGATGTACAAAATGTCAAAATATAATTGCTGCACAAGTATTTCGATATTATTAGACATTTTCAATTCTTAACAAGTTTATAAGGCACACGGTAACATTAAAAAAAATACATTCCAACGAAAAAATTATTTTTGCAATATGAAATGCACAGCAATCGTGAAAGGACAATGAACCTGCAACCCAGTAAATCTGCGAGAGTAGGTTCTAATTATCTTAATGCCCAGCCAGACCGTCTGCGAATGGAGGCTCGTCACAACAGCTGCTTATGAATGCAAGCTCGACTGGATGTTTCCTCCTCCATTTTCCCGTATTATTTACACTTTTCTATTAGACAAGAGTCTCGCTGAATCGCCAATCACCGGTACCAGGCAGCGAGGCAGCGACGACGAGGGGACAAAAGGAACGGGAGAATAAAAGCATCCAAAGAGGTTAAAAAGAAAAGGGAGGGAAAGGGTAAAAGGCCAGGGTGGATCGGTTCGCCCGACGACGTAACGGGTATTGGCCTCTTTTGGCGCGGAGACAACTCTCGCTAATCTCCCTTTATCCAAGGGTAACGTAACTTTGCGTTCCATTCGAGAATATCTTACGAGCGCGGAACGTCGCGGCAACCGTCCAAGACGTCTCGTTTTTCCACCCCTCGCGGCGAGACACGACGAAGGGCGGGACGCGACTTTTAAGCGGGAACAAATCTTGGCCAAGTCGAAAATCGAGTCTGTGACTCTCGTGTAAGACGACCAATACGCCGCTACGTCCAAATAGGTCGCGAGTCGCGTTCGTTTCCGATCTGAAGATCGACGAGGTGCCGGGGAGCCTCGTTCTCGTAACATTTGACATTTCCCACTTTCGACGGGAGACAATACTCTAGACTGCTATACGACACGCGTCTACCAGAACTATAGAGCTCCCCAATAACACCGACAGAACTTGCAATCGTGTCTGCCAAATTTTTGTATCCGGTAGTGCTGCACGAGTCAGTCTCAGTGCGCTGGAGATTATTAAAATTTACTTTTTCCTTTCGTGCTGATCACCAGACCTATTTTCTCACTTCCGAGGAGTCTTTTAGTCTGGGATGGGAAGAACTACTGTCACAAATCGAGAAATTAATCGGTTACGCCCACCTTTTAACATAAATAAACCCCTCAGAAACCCTGGACCTCAAGTCAAACACTATAACTTACCGAAACTCGGAGGATTTTCTATGCTAAAAATATTCCAAGTATCAGTGAGAGTAACGAATTTCTAAGAACTCATAAATACTGTGTAAATCTATTAGAAGTTCATTAAATATAGTGTGCATCCGCGAGAAGTCGACTAGCAAAAGAAATGTGGGTCTGATTGGAGCCTGGATCCCCCCTCTAGTACAGTATGTGGTGCTATTGGCAGAGACAACCAGAGTGGGGATGGGCGGAGCAAGCAAACTGATCTGTACCGTCCCACTAGTCACCTTCTCACGTTTGCACAGTACTATTACCATACTCGAAAGCTTCCACATTAATTCCATTCCTTACAAATGTAATTTAATCGTTTTTTAAAATATGTTTATATCCGGAATAATTTTAATCTCTTTGCCTTATGCATTTACAAGTTGTTTATCGAATCGGGAAAGAAGGTTCGCCTGAAATTTCGAAATGACGGACCGTGGCAACGCCTCGTCAGATTGTAAAACTGTTCGACACCACGACGAACTGTGGCGAAGCTTTTATTCGCGTATCGAGCCACGCAAGGTTGCCCGCGAGTTCGGAAAGCCTTGAAATATAGAGCGTATCGGAAATCTCTCGTCGACTTTGTAACGAGTGTAACGAAGGGCACTAGAAAATGGGGCATGCATACTAAGGCTCTCTTCCAATTTTACGAGACGGGACGCAGGAATTCTATTATTCCCGTGGCAGCCATCCCTCCCCTTTCGTCTCGACCGTGACGTTGCTCGGTAAACGCTTCGATCCTTTCGCGTCCGACGAAAAAAGGACGAACTTTAAATCTCCATAGAAGCGTTACTCCGGTGTCTGTTCCACAGTTATCTTCACACGAGAGATACTGCAAGTTGAGTGCAATTTGAATACAGGATGTTCTCAAAGGAATGATCGCTGGCTCTGTGTCGGATAGAAAAGGCTTTTAAGGAACATTCGCAAAGCGTTCAGCGTCGATTTTCGCCAAGCTTTACGGATCTTTAATATTCAAATATTCGCGAGACGTTAGCCACGGTTACTCAAACTTATTTTTAAAATCGTGTCTATTGTCCTTTGTCAATCTCTAAATGTCCTACACATGAAACTTCATTGTAGAATTGAATTTTTCTGATGCTGTCTTGAAAAGTACTACGATTACTTTACGATGTCTATAAAAAAATAATATGACATATCATTAAAAAGCATTCCACCAGAAATTAAACGAAATTGTTTCTGAACCTGTTATTGCCGATTCTATCAAGAATTTTATCAAATCCATTTGTCTGGTAAATAGTAAGGCTCATTTCATTTTCCTGGATAGCGATGGTCCGTATTTTACTTGTCTGATTCAGATTGGATAGTATTCTACTTGTCTGACCTATATCGAAATGTATTCCACTTATATGGACTGGGGCGGACCGTACCCTGTTTGCCCCTGAACGAGCGTAGTTTATCCGATATAAACGTTTCTACTCTCGATTCTACTCCTCTTCGCTGTACAAAAGTTGAATATTAAAACTTTAGAAACATCAGAAAGAGTTAAAAATGTAAGGAAAAACAAAACAGAATTAAGCAAATATAATAACAAGAAAATGTCAAGTCTTGAAATGCACATGGTCTTTGTAACATTTCATTAGTTCTCAATTTTTCTCAATTTATTTATATCAATTCTTTATATTACAAAATTACTATCGGATTCAAACTGATCATCGAATGTCACAGTCGCTTCTATTATTTCGCGTGAATATAATTGAACAGTTATCGCGAAGATATATTTAGTATGATTTCAAACGGAAGAATCAGTTTCAAGCACAAATGTGTCGATAGAAGTAAAACACGTCACAGCCGTATCGCTAACAACAAGTGACTATTTTATATTTGTTTCGCGATAGATGGTATTCGACGTTACTGGTCAATAGCGAACACTTTTGTCCGTCAGACTACGGACGGGCTGCATTCTACTTGCCAAGAATATGACAATCTATGCTACACTTGAATGTAGTTTCCTTGTCTGGCCATACACGATCGTCCTATTATTTATCTATGTATGAATAAACCTATTCTTCTTTTCTTCCCCTCGAGACTTTTGCCCCTTACGACTGGAGTGCGATAAAACTTTTTCTGCTAAATCTCCGAAAACCTGAAATAAGTCCACGATAACCGGGACTAAACATTTTCATACACCCTGTACAATATTTTCTGCCAGTGCACGGTGAGTCCGTATCCCGATAAAAGCTGTCAAAATTCAAATTTCTTGTTCGCCCGGAAATAAATTGAAACTCTATTGGATGCATGGAAGTTTAGTCGGGCATTATGGCGATGTACAGGGTGAATCTAGAAACTGGGACAACAGACTGTAGCTTCTTTCTAAGCGAAGATGCAAAAAAATTTGCACCTCCACTGGTTTTCTTTTTACATCGAACTATGCATTCTTTTGAATAAATCGATTCCTATCATCATGCGGAATACGAAACTGTCAAGATACGACTATTGAAAAGATAAGATACACACATAAGGTATATAGAACCCTTTAAACTTAAATTTTTTAGTTTGTTTAGAATCTTGTGTACCAAACTTAATACATTCGAATTAGACTGCAGGTTAGATTCGATGCATCTCTCTAGAAAATTGTAATATATCTCAAAAAAATATATTTTATATTTGTAGTTAACATAAATTAGGTCTGCGTTTTTCTTTTGTTATTTTAAAAGACAAAGAAGACTATTTTGAAGATTAAAAAATATTGTAATATGTATTTTAACGTTGTATTTTATTGATAGAATTATTGTTGAACAACCTGACGTTTTTAAAAAATAGGAGTATCAAAGGCCTCAATATTGTATAGCGATTTGTTGAGTTGTAGCGATCTGTGCCTGATCAGACATGTACTAGTGGAAGACGAGATGTTGACAACGACAAGTTAAACGACGCAAGGGGCAAAGGGAATCATATATATGCCCTAACTAATCCCCTCCATTAATTACATGGATGATGAGGACGATTCCCCTTGCCCCTTGCGTTGTTTAGTTTGTAGGTGTCATCGTCTCATCTTCCACTAGTATAATCTAAAAGGAATCAGTGGAGGGGATTAGGTGCAGCATACACATGATTCCCTTACGTAATTTAGCTTATGGGTGCCAACATCTTATCTTTCACTAGTACATATCTGCCCAGACATGTCATCGTTTAGTTTTTAGGTAATGTGCCATGATTTCAACTTTCACTAGTAGCATCAGAGACCAGTTACTGTAATTTTTCCTTCAGAAATGGTACGTTCGCGACGCATGATTTTGACACGATACATCGACGAGAAAAAAACTTTCTAGATCCCTGTAAATCGCCAGCAATAATCTTTGTACAGTGGATCCGCGTCCAGGGGAGTGCTAACGACTCCCCTCGAGTCGCAAACCACCTGTCAATCCCCTGTCGCGACACAATCTAAACGCGATAAGCGGTAGGCGCCGCGAGTTAAACAAGCAAAAAGAGATTTCGATTTAAGATTTCGTTATCTCGAATCAGGGGGTTCTTCTCTCGATCAATCGTGCGAACGAAGGGTGTCGCGGGAACCGAGGCGGAAGATCCCTAAATGGAACGACGAAGGATGTCTCCTTAGTTTGGTTCTCGTCTTCTATGGAAACTCTCCGTGCAACCCTTGGCCGATCGGGACGCGAAGCCTGTAAATCAATTACAAGAGGAGCAGTTGCGGCCTGGTGTACTTGGAGAAACGGCACGTACGGAAGCCCAGTCAAGTTTCGTGGAACGGTGACGTGATCGGCAAACTCGTGCACGCGACGAGTCTTAGTTTGCGATTGCCGGTCCACCGGGGGACCGTCGTGTGCGTGGGCGTGAGCAAGAGAGAGGGAGAAGTCGTCGGAGACAGTCCATTCGTAGGGGCGTTGTCGATAATAGAAAGCTCGCCGCAGCCGGAGGAGCTTCCGCTGTTCCTGATCGATGCTGCACGCCTCCGTCGCGGCTGAGTTCCTTCCGGTGGGTCACGTTTATGGGAACTCGTCACATGGACGGATGAAAGCGGATCGTTAACGACAGTAACGAGGCTCGTTTCGTAATCCAAGGACGACCGTCTGTGGCTTCGACAGTTCGTAACCGACGTCCGTCGTCCCGGACAATTAGTTAAATTACTGCCTGGTGAAAATCATTTATGTCCTTGCGGCCGATTAGCCTCGTTAGATCCACCCTTCCGTCCCCCTCCTTCGCGTTGGCGCAGCAATCTCGACGGTACCGGGGATTTGATTCGAGGGATGGGCGATTGGAACGGAGGGGGGCATTGTCTGTCGTTTCAATCCGAAACGTGTTGCGGGGAAATTCATTTGTAACGCATTCGCGTCGAAGAATTCTGCCCTCCGGACGAAGGAGGACCTGGGTTCGACCGTTCGAGTATCCTTGGGTTCGTCTCGGGGTGGTTTCCGGGGTTCAGGAAATTCGAACGTTTCTCTTTTCTGAGAAACTGAATGTTTAATCCTCCCCATAATTCGTATGGTAATTTAAATTATTTTAGTAGAGTGAAATTTTGTGGGGAGATTGACCATGTTGAGTTTAGTAGACAGTAGAACGTATGTGTATTCGTGCAAGTCTAAAAGGAATTTGTGTTTTGTTTGAGATTCCTCTCATAATACGTTGACCACTATACCGAACCCCTAAAACTGTCCACGACAACACTTTGCTTTTAAACAATTGGAAACTACCCTCAATTTCTCATAGAGCTTATTTTTACAAGTTAACATTCAAGACACCCATCTAGATTTATTTTCTTCAACATCTAATCTTGAAAATTAATTTTTTTAGATTCTCAGTGAGATGATGGAAATTAAAACTGACGTAGATAGACTAATGGTTGCCATAATTATCTAAATATTCTTCGTAATTATTTTGATGGAAGTAAATAAACATTCAACTTCATAATTACTTGTGACAAGTATTACTCTACTCAGATAAATTAATTGTAAATGTTTGTTCACAACTTATCATGGAAATATTTATGAAGAATGATATGCCGAATATATTAAAAAAATTTGTAAATTATTTCACAAAGCATCATTCGACCTATCAAAAATTAAATGATTCATGAAATTTATCAATCTCACGCGAATATTAAGTAAAATTCTGATTATTCAGTAGTCATATTAAATTATCTAAAATGAGTTCAGAACTGTTCGTACATAAACGTACGAGTATTTCTAAAGGTATTATGTATACAAAAAAATAATATGCCGCCGTGGAAATGATTCATATTTCAAAAGAGAAGAGCAAACGAACGGGTGAACGATGCATGCAAATAATAGAAAATGATGGGATAATGCTCTTTGTTGAACCTGATACGTACTCGTGCGGAACATGGACATTGAAGTGGAATGCAACCATTCCTAATCAGACAGAACACATGACCAGTGCGAGATCACACGAGTAGGCTAGGTTAACCTGTAATCAGGCAAGTAGAATAGGACAACTTGCGGCCACCGAAGTAGTATAGACTTGAGCTCAGTCTATTAAGTGGGGTAGCGCCGTATCTAGTCAGACAAGTGGAATTCATAGATGCATAGCCGGGTTATGAGATCATACTTGCATAATCTACAAGACAGAATGGTTCGATGATTAAGCGAACATATACTCCTACAGCAGTAATTCGTGGTTAAATCAGGAAATATCGTTACACCATTAACATTCGAATTTTATTTTCGAACTCTTCCTGAAGTGTCAATGTTAACGTTGTTTAATAATTCGTACGATACGACACGTGGCCCGATAACGTAATTAATGTTTTCCTTAGCATGTAATATAATTAAAATTCTCTGTGACATAACACATACACGTATTAATACAAATATATGAACTTTATTAGAAACTGCTGTCAAGTTTTCTTGACACCTTCGATACCACCAGTTGGAAACCCGTCCGCCACAGGCCACGCTATTTGTAGTTATTTCATTTAGTGTATGTTTAACTATGTGTGTACAAATAAAATGTATTCGATTAACCTAGTAAATATTCAAAATAATATGTCATACGTGATGTGACACTGGTCTATAGTTCACTTCAAATTTACATTATGAAATTTAAGCAATATTTATTTTTAATACAAATTTTTGACCAGAATAAGTATGGAAAAATATTAATATTGCGTTATTAGTAAGAACAGTTATTTACAGACTCTGCACCTCACATTTTAGGGTTATAATTTTTTGTTACGTTCAATTTAATAATACAATATTTAATTGCTTTCATCGGTTTTGATTGATAGAAACGTTTACTCGTTTTAAATAAAACGTAATTTAATTAAAGCCTCTGGCGAAATTAAATCCTTGCAAAATGCACGCGCCAACAAGTAAACAATATTTTACCATACTATGCAATGCACATAATACGATATGAAACAGAATATCACAGGAAATCTAGATAACGTATTTATATAATTTTCTTGAATCGAAATATACTAATTTGGACGTTTAACAAACAGGATAAATGGTGTTAATAATCTGTTTAACGATGCTGGCATGCTTATGCACGTTTGGTTAATATTTACTTTACTTTAAGTATTGTAACAAGAAATTATTCACTAGAATTGCACAGAAAGGTTTATAATTAAATTTTGTAATCATACAGTATGCGTCATCACAATGTTAATGGATGTCATGGGTTAATATTGGTTAGAACTTTAATAAACTTTATACAAAGCAATTCGAATAATGTAGACCATTAATTTTGGTCGAAATGAATGAAACTGCATGTTTCCCGTGTGCGCTAAAATTTCCCTCGTTCCACTTCATACCATTAGAAATTAAAACCATCTGGTTCGTTTAAATTGAACTTCTTTCCTTCGCTCCAAACAATCTACAAAACCGCGAATTCCAATTGAAATTTCACAAAGGGCTCGAAAACAAATCGTGCTTCCATCTTA
The DNA here is from genome assembly GCF_051014445.1 of Colletes latitarsis. Lineage (NCBI taxonomy): Eukaryota > Metazoa > Arthropoda > Insecta > Hymenoptera > Colletidae > Colletes > Colletes latitarsis. The sequence continues at coordinate 11,902,099 of NC_135139.1, read as the reverse complement.
TATTCCACGAGCAAATTTTGAACTTTGAATTTTACGCGTTTTTTACAAACATGACGAATTTTCTCATTTTCCCAAGTTCGATGATTGAACTTTTAATTAAAACTTTCCCTTAGGCTTCGTTCACTTATTTTCAATAAAATCCTTTACTATGGCATCAGAATTATAATTCTGTACAGCAGAAAAATTCGAAACATAAGACTATCGTTCGTTTAATTCCCCTTTTGTCTTCAACAGAATAAGGCTATTAGGTCGGTTCTCGAGCAACTCTTTCCGAAAACCAAAGAAATTTTAATCGCGTCGGAGGGAAATTAATCAACGTTTGATGAAAGAGATTACTCCAGAAAAGAAAATTCTTGCGATTGGTTGAATGTACACTGAGCGGTTGTACAATAATAAAAATTCTTTTGGTTATAAAATTAAATATTACAAGTAAAATTTCGTGCGAAGCTCGCAGCGCTGGGAACAAATTTGATGAGGAAATTAAATTAAAGAAATTATTCTGGTCGATCGTATATACGAATGGAATTTTTTTCTCTTCCGTGTCCTTTTTTTAAAATTAATAGTCTGAACACACCCGTCGCTGGAATTAAATTGATGCCTTGAAATCGTAAGCTAGCTCTATAACCGATCTTATTAATGTGTGTAAACACGTATAAACGCTCGCAGCCAGAGAAATAGAGGTACGCGCTTAGGCTCGAGTGTGGGAGGTCGGTGGAGAGAATCGCAAAAGCACCTGTTATTCTTGGACCATTATTCCCTCGGCCCATTGTTAACCGGTGTTGGTTAGATCATGAAGGAAAATAGCCATTTATGTACGGAACTATAATCTAAATTCCGTATCTCCGTGGACTGCTTCATCTCGTTTGGAACATCAGTTTCAACTCGACGGACGTTCTATACTCGGATCGATGAGACGATTTACAAAAAGTATTATGGAGACAGCTTCTATTGGAACAGAAGATGCGGTTTGTTTGTCGTGGACGACCGCGTTTCATTAATATCCTAAGTAGCAACGTCGGACGAAATTAATTGCAACGTTGGCGAAACACTTAATCCGCTAATAGCATTTAAAGTATCTTTGGTAGAAAATCATAGATCCGCTTAATAGACTTATTACGTATAATGACGAGGGAAATTTATCTTTTGATGGATCCGGGAACGCATAATACAAATTACCAACTATAAACTGTTTGAGTACTGCGAAGTAAAATATTGACCGCAAACGTTTTGTGAAATATTAATTGGAGTATATCCGTGTAGTTATTTTTGAAACTTTCTCTTTTATTCGTGTAACAAATGTTGAGGCATGAATAATGTATTTTTAAAAATATAATTTTAAAGAAAAGAAGCATCTAAGTAATTTTAACTGAATTATATGCCGTTCTAAATTTTCTGTCTTGTTCGTAGAATTTGTCTTTCTGTCAGAGGCACGTAACTTGAAATAAAATGATTAAAAAATAGATTTCTGTATAAACTTCGACAGTCTTTTTTCTAATTATACAGGGTGTTCGGCCACCCCTGGGAAAAATTTTAATAGAAGATTCTAGAAGCTAAAATAAGACGAAAATCAAGAATACCAATTTGTTGATGGAGGCTTCGTTAAAAAGTTATTAACAATTAAATTCAAACATTTTAAATCGTTCTGGAAAAATTATTTTCGGTTGCGGGGGTCGATTACAATCATTTTTGGTGAATAGACATACCCTCGAAATCCTACTCAGTTTCGAGAAAAAAATTCCTTACCGAAAATATAATCTGAGGTCTGAAATGTCTGCCCGAATTTTCATGCGAATCTTTAAAATGTCATAACTTCTGAACGGATTGGACGATATTAATGTTTAAAAAAGCAAACAACGCGTATTTTAGTGTAGAATATGTGGAAATTCTAACAATAATGAAAAAGTTGTTCTTTGACCCCGTAAAATGAGAAAAACCACATAAAAATGGTCCAATTTTCAGACAACCAATACTTCTACAATAGTGAATATATTTCAATGAAACTTTTTTCTGAAGTAGAGCTCATGGGTACCTACAAAAAAGTATTACACAACTTTCCTGTAGGGCGTCAAATGAAATTACTAAAAATCAAAAACGAATTTTTAAGAAAAATCGACGGGGGGTAGGTGCCTAAATTTTTCGACGAAACAAAAATTTTTCAAATCGTTTTAAAAAAATTATTTTCAGTTGCAGGGGTCAATTACAATAATTTTTGGTGAATAGACCTACCCCCGAAATCCTAACCACTTTCTAGAAAAAAAAGCGACAAGGTGTTGAAATTTTTCGACAAAAAAAAATTTTGTAAATCGTTCTAAAAAAATTATTTTCGGTTGCGGGGGTCAATTACAATCATTTTTGGTCATTACACATACCCCCGAAATCCCATGCACTTTCAAGAAAAAAATTCCTTTCCGAAAATATAATGTCTGACCATACCATCGATATGTTTCACTGAATTTTCATGTGAATCTTTAAAACATCATAACTTCTGAACGGATTGGACGATTTTAATGTTTAAAAAAGCAAACTACGCGTATTTTGGTGGAGAATATGTACAAATCGCAAAAATATTCGAAAAGTTGGTCCTTGACCCCGCAAAATGAGAAAAACCCCATAAAAATGGTCCAATTTTCAAACAGCCATAACTCCCACAATTGTGAATATATTTCAATGAAACCTTTTTGTGAAGTAGAGCTCATGGGTACTTACAAAAAAGTATTAGACAACTTTTCTGTGGGACGTCAAACAAAATTACTAAAAATCAAAAACGAATTTTTAAGGAAAATCGACAGGGGGTAGGTGTCTAAATTTTTCAGCGAAATTGAAAAGTTTCAAATTGTTTTGGAAAAATTATTTTCGGTTGTGAGGGTCAATTATAATCATATTTGGTTATTAGACATACCCTCGAAATCCTACCCACTTTCTAGAAAAAAATTCGAGAAGGTGTAAAATTTCTCGACGGAAAAAAAAATTTCAAATCGTTCTAAAAAAATTATTTTCGATTGCAGTCAATTACAATTATTTTTGATGAATAGACATACTCCCGAAATCTTGCGCATTTTCGAGAAAAAAATTCAATACGGTCGGAACTTTAAACGTTAATAACTTTGTAACGAAGCCTCCATCAACAAATTGGTATTCTTGATTTTCGTCTTATTTTAGCTTCTAGAATCCCCCATTAAAATTTTTCCCAGGGGTGGCCGAACACCCTGTATAACTCAGACTCCGCGTTATTACGCGTTACAAAAATAGTACCTAATACTCTAAAAATTATACAATATCATTACAAATCCAACAATTCTCTTTAGAAAATTTATAAACTTACATTCCTTTCATAATGGTCTCTAACTGAATTATCACACAATATCACAAAATAAAATTTAGTATAATATAGCCTATATTAACACATCTTTTTAGGATTTCTTTCGATATTAAAATAGAATTACAGTTTGTATCTCCCGTAGAGGATCCATAAATAGCCGAAATATTGAGAAATAAAGAAAATTATTATCTTTGAAAAAGTAAACTCGTATAACCAAGGAATCTACGTATTAACATAGGGATATACCTTGTTCTGAAATTCAAAACAGTTACAGAGTTGCTACTTTTTCTTTATAGCGCGCGTAATCGGTTCTCACAAGCACAAGCAAAGCAGACAACGTAGATTTTCAGATATCGAGCTCGACTTATCAACCAATTCGCTAAATAAGTATTAAACGATATCTACTCGATCAAGTAGAATGAAACCACGTCCAGGCAGACAAGTGGAATTGATAGATGCGTGGTCGGGGGGAAAAGATGTAATCTGTAGTCGAGCTAGTAGAACGGATTCCAAGCGAACTTTTCAGGATAATGCAAGCAGCGAATTGAATTTTATTTTCAGCCAGTATATCGCACAGCAGAAATTTCTTACGAACGTGCTCGAATACGAACTACGTTTGCAAACTCCCGATGCTTTCCAAATATGAAGTAATAAAAAATACTCCTACTTTTATTTGTTGCTTGGTATTAAAATAGCAAGTGGAACGAAGGTTTCTCTCGATTTTTGGTGCAATAGTTAAAAATGGAAACTTTTCTCTTTTGGTATGATTCACGGTGAACAATTTGTAAAGAAACGTGCTCAATAGTTTTCTAAATTAGTTTAATAATATTATCAATGGTTAAAATAAATTATACTTTAATCAAATTTATTATATTCTGTATTTCGCAAGGTCTGTCTGAGAATAATTACTTTTCACGAAGTTGATGTAATTCTTCAATAATTCCAAGATGGACAAATATAAATAAGAGACTATATTTAAAGCAATTAATTTCTCCTGTTCGTACAAATTACTATTCTTTGGATACAATGAATATCTATGTCCTGCATAGTAATTCAACTGACGATTGGGTCACATATGTAGGTATAAGACATTTTCAAGAAATTAAGAAAATTAAATTCGATACTAAGATTCTACGCCTTAAATTTTAGAAAGTACAGTGTCATTCATCGTAGTTTACAAAATTCAGAGGACAAACAGAATTAAATTTTGCAACGATTGTAATAGAAACTCCCCTTTAATCTTCGCCTTGAATTGTACGAATTGTACGCCTCAAGTTATAAGAAACACAGTTTTATACATCGTACGTTACAGAAGAAATTTAATTTTTTAACGATTCTAATAGAAATTTCCCCTCGATCGATTAATCGAAAAACGTTGAACGAGCATCGTTGTCTTTGTCGCGTATTTTCGATAAAAGATTGCAAATAGTTAAAGCGCCATCGATAAGCAACGACGCGTGGAATGTGATTGTATAATTCTGGAACCAGTAGCCTGTCGAAACGAACAATGTTCGTCGCACGGTGTAGTTTGGCAATTTTGTTCCCCTTTCATTGAAAGAGAATCATCATTCGTTAATACGAATAGATACGTACGCCCGTATTTCGCATTCCGCGCGAACGATCCGACACGCGATTCGCAAGACTCGCGGTGTCAGTGTATGCGCGCGGATCCCGGCGAACCACGGAACGTTAAATTTGAATATGATTGATCGAGAGCACTCCTAAGTAGGACGTGAATGGGTCGGCTCACACGAGAGGGAAACTGTGCCGGGAAGGAGCCACCGATAAGGTGAGGGTTGGCACATCGATGCACAAGGGGAGAAGCTTAAGGGGATGAAGCGTGACAGTGACGCGTCCCACGGCGCGGTCCAGAGAAACGGAGACTCTCACTGAAATACAACGATAACGCTCGAAAACATTCCCCTGAAAACGTTTCTCAAAATTACTCTTCCATTAAAAATATACGCTGACAAAGAGGACTGGAAAATTGGAAAATTTATTCGATCTTTGATCGCTTTTATCTTTCGACAAAGTCTCCTTCAACTTCTTGACGGTCTTAAAAATATTAGAAAGTTTCTAATTTGATTGTATCGCTTTTTGACCAAAGTGATTTACTCGGTCAACGACATAGTTTTTTTCAGCATTCTGCGAGTTTTTTTAACGCCATCTTTGTTATGGTTAGAGAAACCTGGTCCAAATATTGGATGTACGATTTAATTCAAAATAATTTTTCAAATGTACGCTATTTAATTTTGTTTAAATGATCACAATAAAGAATAGATTTGTTTTGCGAATACCTCGCCAATGTAAAAATAATTGCAGTAATTTTTATTTATTTCGACGCTGAAACAATCGTCTAAAATGCAGAGATAAATACGTTTCCCACATTATGCACCTATATTCTCTTTCCCTCAAAAGAAAATCCCATATACACATACTTATTAATGTATGTTTATGTACTCATGCTTAGCACAAATAATCAATAAAAAGAAAAACAAGTTTATTCCGGATGCGACAGAAGTTTTCGTTTCGCGACCAAATAAGAATTACTAGGATAGTCAAAGCCAGGAGCACGATCATTTTATTTGTTATTGTTTCGTCCAAGTCGTTCAAAGTCCGCTTTGAAATAGAATGGCGATAAAACAGGAAGAAGCAAAATCTACTCGTTGTCGCGTTTCAGCCCCGTCGCGTCGAAACGAGCAAATTAATAATTGCGCGCGGGAGGAGCTCGAGCTGGTAAAAACAGCTTCGAATTTGCGTGGGATTAATGAATCGCGACTCGTTCCCGGACACTAGAGAAAAGGGCAACTTCCGCCTCGGTCGCATACTTCGCGATTCGACCATGGAAAAAGAGCCGTCCGCGAAGTTTCGAATTGCCTCCGAAACTAAATTTACCGCGACGAGCCTCTGTTCCTAAGACCCGAAGAAACCTATCTTGGATCCACGCGTTTCCCGGGCCTCTTACGACGGAACGAACGCAAAGAGCAGGAGAAAAAGAAATAAAGGGAAGTCTAATTTGCTATCCCCTGTCTGTCAGAAATCCGCGGCAGTCGAGATGCATGCAGGGACGACTCCTGGAAATTCTTTCTCTTTCCTCTGGATTACGAAATTTCGGAAGCTCGAGTATACAGGACGATTCAAAACAGACGTTACTAGAAAACGTACGCGATATAGGGTAATGATTCGTTAAATGAACTCCAGACATGGTTCGCAATTGAACGTTTCTTCTGTGGAAACAGTGAAGCGCAAAACATGTTCCAAAGAAAAATGCACTTATAGTCCAATTATCCGATAATCGAAATTTTACTGTAAATCAATATAATATTAGTAACGAGAGGATTACAACGTGCTTAAATAAATAAAATTGGAAACAATAACAATGAAGTTTGACATATTTCTTGGGTTCGACAAGTTAATCCGTATAATGATTCGTCAAGATCGATGTTCGAACGTTCCCTTCTTTGGGAAAGAAAATAAATGCATAAAGAAAAGCACTGTGCAGGTAAATTTCGTTTGTCTGGATATTTATGGAGTAACCTGTACACAGACGCACGTTCGCGCGCAAGGGGCGTTGAAAGCGGCTGAAAAGCCGTTTCAAAAAGAAGCGAGAGGGACTCGCGGGGGGTGAAAAGCGCGTGCAGTGGGTTCAATTTCGTCCCTTTAGAAGAAGAGATATCGACGTCATTCATACCGAGGCTTTTCGCGCCCTCTCACCGTAAGGGGAACGTAATTATAGGTATCCCTTTCATCCAACGCCGGAATAGATAGATCCAGCCGGCCAACTAATCCAGCTAATCCCTCTTCTAGGCTTTCGACAGGCCCTTCGCGCGGCTACGATCCCATCAGACGATGCTTATCATTTCGCGGCTGGTTTTATTAAATGCACGCCGGTGACACCGACGACAGCTCCGCGTCTCACAAAACAACGAAGATTCGCCTCGCTAGCAATATCTTGCGCTCGTAAAATTGTTACGACGTGTGCCTGACAAATTATAAAACGAAAAAATGGACCTCCTGATGGCCTTCATTATTTAATTATTCGTTTTATCGAACGTACGATCGCCTCGGCTTAATTTCAAGAATTTTAATAAAAGAATTTAATTACTAAATTGTAGAACAGATTTATTTTTAAATATTCGTTGAATATAATTCAAATACCAATCTAATTCGAGTAATATTATTTAAATGTTATTCGGATATGCAACTATAGTATTAAGTACAAAAAGTCACAAGAAAGTTACAATTTATTTTAATTCCTAAAACCGTTCTAGCCATTTAAATTTTAATATTACAATTAAATAAAAAGATACTGCTTTGATTCTATTTCGAATGGAATTTTGACCCACTGAAAGTTTTATTTTATTTTATTTAACCCAGTACTGAAAAAGGTTTGGAATCGCTAATCTATAAACTGCTATTTCTATTTAATTTAAAAGTATCGAAATCTATTTGAGTTATTTCGGTAACAGTTTCTTTTATCTGTCTTCCACGAAATGAATAAGAACTTCCAATAAATGATAAAGAAGATGAAACTGGAGACACGTCTTTACCATTGAGAAACTTCTCGTTCGAATTAAGCTCGATAATTTTCCAAGCGCATCTACGCTGATTTCCGTACGTTCCAATTTAATCGCGCGTATAATTGAAGCAAAATTTTGTCGAATCATCCGGCCGATACGGCAACATTGAAATCGTGGTGAATTATATTTAAATTACTTGTGGTCGATTCGATTCGGCTCCACCGTTTCGTGATTGGATTCATTTCGCGTTGCTTTCCCACGTGGCGAGAAAATTGTTCGCAAATTCGTTAGTGCTGTCGAGGCAGAGTATCATTTTGTAGTTTCTGGTCTTTTCGTTCCTCTTTTTTTCCGGAAAATTACTGTCGGGAACAGAAAATTGCTCCGCAATTGTTTCAAACTAGATCATTCTGAACGAACTAGAAAGAACAATGTTCAGTGTGCGCGCTTATTCGTATCGTTTTGATACCGTGTTGGCATCGAAAAAATATTAACTAACTCGCAGAATAGCAAAAAAAAATAATTTTTCAACGTCAAACTTCGACTGTCTCGTAAAAATAAAAACGCAAGATGATTGAAACAAAGAATAAAAACGATCTTTATGAAAATGAGTACCTAAATAATTTCACACGATTGAATCGTGCTTTTCAGTTTCAAGAATCGGACCACACAAAATTTATACTTTATTTACAAAAGTTGTACGAGTGAAAAACTAGTGAAGTATGTTGCAATTCAAAAAATTGACGATTTCGCAGGATTTTGGTTCGAATTTTCAATAATAGACATGTCAAATACAGACCACGATCAATTAAATTTTGCAGCCAGTTTGATCCTTTTATTGTTTTGTACTTTTTTTAAATTTTAAAGAACCTACTTATTTACTGCACTCTAAAGATATCTCATTATTGATTTTTAACATATTAAAAAATGTGAACACACAAAAAAGCGTTATTGAATTTTAATAAAATGAAAAAATGGACGTGTCAAAGAAGAAGAGAATTGGGATTTTTCATAAAACAGAATGTTTGGAATATTGGTTTAAGTTCTAGTACCGTTACACTGGAATTTTAAACGCGCTACGATGAGCAAACAATCAATATTGCTCGGTAAATAGCGTTAAAATCGTATTAAAACAACAATATTTAAACGCATTAATATATTTAATTACGTCATTACGTACGCTGCTGTGTAAATATTTCGAAACGTTAATTTCTCGTAATTAAAATAGAGATTCTCGTTTTTTTTTACGATTCAAACTATTATAACGTACGCTTTGAAACGAAACAGTGGATGGACCGAGGTACGAAAGTCATTACTTTGCCGCGATAATGCGAGTACTAATTTCACGGTGGTGAAAAAGAGACGGGAAGCAGAGAGATCTTTTAGCAGGAATTAAACGCGTGCGCGTATTTGAAGTAGCACGGGCGCTCTCGTACGCGATGAAGATTTCTGTTTTGATGAGAAACCCGTACCGTATTCGTGTTTCATAACCGGAAGTCATGACGAGCACTGTATCGCAATTTGCATTTCATATTACGCCGTCACGGGCTGGTTTTCGAGACCCTGGGCATCCTATCGATAGAAACACCGGCGATAACATCGCCGGAAGTTTGTCGAAGTTCGGGGCAAATAGCGGCCCGTTTACGCCGCTTAAAATATTTGCTACGACGCAAAAACCGCCCGTTGGTAGTTTCGAACATGCAAACACGATGCTCGTAAGCGTTTCTTATATTTATTTCTTGCGGGTCACTCGAAGGAAACGACATTTTCGTCCGCAAGTTTCCAGCGAACTTTGTGGAAGGAGCATCCGTTTCGTAAAACTACAGAATCGACTCGTATATCTCACCAGGATCAAGATTAAGGTCTTTCGGGATCCGCATTCGCGAAACAGATATCGCAAAAAATCAGTTCGAAAGGTTTTACAACGTTCGATTCGAGTTCGTCAACACAACTGGTAGATTTAAGAATTATTCTATTTTTACGATTTGCATACAACATTCGTTACATTTTTTGAGCGTATTTATTGCTTAACCGCTGCGATTTTGTACAGGAAATAATCATTCAATTTTACGAATAATAAATGTTTGAACCTTGTCTAGGTTTCCAGGACACGTGTTCCCGTTACCAAATGAGAATAGGAATTGGAAAAGAAGCGGTTGATTCATTTGTTCCCATCACTATCGATCCATTCTTATTCCCCCGATTTCCCGCGTACTTGGTCCCGATAACGTACAAAGGAGGTTCTCAAATTGTCAATTAGTATGCCGACGTTTTAACATAGACAGCCAGGAATGTTGCTTGACTGCTGTCGAAAGGAAAAACTCGATATTAATTTGCACAAAGCCGCGCATAACTTGGGGCTTGCCGCTGCAAATACTTCCATTCCTTTGAGGAATCGCTTCTAAACGAGCGGGGGAACAAAAGTGGAACGATAAAACCGAGTTCCTTTCCCTCGCGTCCTTTGTTATAAATTGAACCGGTTTTGCTTAACACGAAATTTCACATAGGTATAATCTTCCCTCGACGAGCACCTTTTGTTTCGATTCGGTCCTAATGTTCCCTTTAGTTCAAACGGTACCAGAAACAATGCGCGGTTTACCGTTCGCAAGAAGCTGAGAAACTTTAGTCCGCTCGCTCGAAAAAGCCGATACACTAATTGGATTGAACAGCGACCGGCCGGGACCGAACAAAATCGGCCACCGTAAGTCTATTTTAAATAAATCTTCGATTTTAGGAAATAATTTCTTCGAGCAAAAATGTGTTTGAATCGAAACTAAAGACTGTAGAAAGCTTTTTACATCGAATGCAACGTAAATAGTTTAGTCAAAGTAAATGCTACGACCATTTATGCAGAAGTGAAAGAAACTGATACATATTCACGGATTCGAAAATCTGGATGACAGTAATATTGTATTCAACGATGCTAAATATGCAGCCGGCAACAGTGGGTACGGAAGGGCGAACAATTGTGGAGAGATTCAGGAATACAAAATGTGTGCAAATTTTCTGGTACAGGCGATACGCTGGTAAAAATTCCAGGTCGGAATTACACGAACGTAATTAGCTGGTAACGTCTGGACGGGATGAAACGGTCGAGGGAAGCTTGAATGTCAGATGGCTGACACGAACGTACCGTACGGTTGTACACAATGCTCGAATCTGGGTCATGCGACGTGTACGAACTGCACCGTAAAGGCATCGAATGCCTTCTAAAATGTCTTTGGCATCCGTTCTGGTGGAAAATTTGCTCGCTCGGGTATCGACGAGCGTTCCCCGCGTTTCCGTTTCTCGCGACATCCGGGAACACAGGTACGATTCAAATAAATTCGCGTGAAACGGTGGAAAAAGTGCCAGTCCACCCGTAGAATTTCGCTATCGGAAGAAATCGCCCGGGAAACACCCGCATCTTCTTCCGGAATCTCGAAGGTGTGCAAGCTGTTCGTCTAGAAAATATGCATCTTCCAGGGAGCTTCAGCTTCACTGCACTCGCCCGTATCATCTTTGACGCTGAGAACATTCCGTCCCGACGGAAAATACCTTCGAGCATCCAAATTTTTCCCCCACCAATTACTAGCCAACGATTCGACGGGGAAAAAGCGCGACGCGAGGATTATTTTTCCAAGTAGAAACAGCGAATATAGGTCGGACGCTGCAGTCAAACTGGTTCCAAATTCACACGAACGTTCGAAATCACTTTTCTCGAACTACTTCTGCATGTATCATGCGTCCCTTAAAAGGTAATTGTACACAATTGTCCAGATTGTAATGTAACGTGTGAAAAAATAATTCTTGCAAGTAGAAATATCGAACATTTATCGGACGCGGTAGCCAAGACAGTAAAACGAAGTCTTGTTTATTAATTCTAATTTTATGGGTGCGTGACTTTGGGTCAGATATCAAGTTTGAAATTTAACTAGCAATATTTGATGGATTAATAAGTTATGAATTAGATAAAATGTATTTGCAGTACAATTACGATTGTAAAAATACTCGACGAAATATAATAAAGTGGAAGAATTGGCACGTTAAAAGAAAAAGAAAGTATATGAAAAATTAAATATTATTATATACGACCCAATATAAATAAATAATTATATATCTCCGCGTATCTATTAAATATTTATACATGTATTAAAATAGAATATCAGTCTCATCAAATTATATAAATAAACCAGACATGTAATCAAAATCGAATAAAGACCATTGAAAAGATAATCTCCAACAATAATTAGCGGCGCACGTTTCGAAGCATTGAAACGTGGTATGAAAATTAATGAAATAATCGTATTTAACGGGCCAATTAATATACTTAATACTAAATACAAATCTTTGAAATATTCATCAAGCAGTTTGATGCGATCGACAAAGCCAATAAGCTATTATAGACGTGTAAATATTGTATCTTTTTTAATATAAATACATTAAATATTACGTTTTTTTCTGAAATTTGCTTTTATCAAAAATATCAACGAGAATGTCTTCTTTTACCTTGACATATTTAACTTAGCAAGCATTTAGTCGATTTGATTAGATTCGAACGCACGAAAAATGTAGTACATTTTCTTTCAAAATTTTCTTTTACATCCATTGACCATTGTCTGGCAGATATTACTTTTTTCTTCTGTGAGATTTCTGGAAACGGTAAAGGTCGAGTACAATGCGTTAAATTTTTCGCGATTGGTCCCGATACGACCTTTATTTCTTTTTCTTTGCAGAACCAAACGAGCTTCCGTTCGACGAACTCGTAACCGACCGCAGTTTCCTTCGCACCCTCGAAGAACAAACGTATAAGAATTAAGGGGACGATGTAACATCGAGACACAATAGGTTCTCGTTGCACCTAGTACATTCCAAGAAAATGGCAACTTCGTTGGGTGTAGAAACTACCGAGCGATTATTGGCTAGCGTACAATTTGCGGAAAAAGACTCGTGTGTCGTGTGATTCGTAAGAAACCGTGAAAGAAGTTGAAAAACTGACCTCTAACGATGCTGGTGATACGTTTTAATACGTAAAAATTAGTATGGAGTAGATTTAGGCATTTGTATCGAGTCTGATTATGCTACACACTCGTGGAAGACCAAAGTATTCGTGAAATAACCTCTCAAAATACAATAAAATTATAATAGCAATGAATGTATGAATATACAAGTTAATTTCACCTCGTACCGAGAAGGTAATACATGAATTGTGATATCCAGTATGAAGAACATGAATATGAAGATGTTGCTTCTTTTTTGACTTGCACATTTCTCAATTTTAAGAGCTCGTATAAAAAAAAATTGTTTATACCATCTAGTTACTATTCTATGCTGAATCACTTTTGTAAAAACATGTTTTTGATAACTTTAATCTATTGTATCGTTTCTTCTTTTATGAATCACCCTGCAGAAGCTTATCAACGAGTCTATTAAAACTTCAGGATATTACATTTACAAGTTACACTGCTCTACGTATTTTCCTTGCGCAAAACTTATTACTCGGTAACTAAGTTTCATGTGAAACAGTATTCTGTTCTACTAATAGAAAGCATTTATACACGTAGAATATGCAAGGAACGCGTGCTACTTAATAACATCAAACATGCGTACAAAGTGTCTTTTGTAATATTTAGAAAACTTCGTCTACGTGCTCAATAAATCTATTATGGGTCTGTTATAAACAATTTTTAACATACTTCTTGGGTATATTATAATTTCGTATTAAAAGAAGTTTAAAACGAGCAATAATTATTATTGAAACATCATATAAAATATTTTACCTTTCTGTTTAGAGAGTAAAAAAGATGTAATAAGAACTATTTAATTTAATTTACCAGTCAAAAGTCTCATTTTATAAGAGTGTTCCTTTGCTCAAGTTACATATACAGGGTGTTAGGCCACCCCTGGGAAAAATTTTAATGAGAGATTCTAGAGGCCAAATAAGACGAAAATTAAGGATACTAATTTGTTGATTGAGTCTGCGTTAAAATATTATAAAAACATTTTAGGCCACATAGTATATTTTCGTTAAAGATTTTTTTTCTCGAAAGTGCTTAGGAATTTGGGGGTATGTCTAATGACAAAAAATTATTGTAATTGATCCCTGTAACTGAAAATAATTTTTTCAAGACGATTTGAAACACATCAAATTTCAGGGGAATCATTCATTCATGATCAGACATTATATTATTGGTAATGAATTTTTTTCTCGAAATTGGGTTGGATTTTGGGGGTATGTGTATTCACCAAAAATGATTGTAATTCACCCTTACAACCAAAAATAATTTTTTCCGAATAATTTGAAATTTTTAAATTTAATTTTTTAAAAAGTTTTCCATTTGTTTTCTTTCAAAATATGCATTTAGATAAACATTCGTAATCATTGGCAAGACATTGCTCAGCAATTAAGTCTTACACAAAAAATTTGACACTTTAAAGCTGTTTGATTGCTCCCGACCAATCCTATACTTTCTTATTAAATATCCTCAACTATATTTTCAAGACCTGCATCGTAATCCCCGATACTTTGATCGTCTTTGTATTACATACCACCGAGAAATAAGATCTTTGGCGAGTTCCCAACTCAGTCAACGATTTCCAAGCTCGGAGATTCTTTCTACGAATCACCTGTGATTTTTGGTTCGAGTCACGCTGCCAGTAGAAACAGTCTTCGATTACTCGAACCAGCAACGTACACCTATCCAAGAAGTAGAGGGAAAATAAACTGTACACGTTAAAGAGTTACGAACCCCGCCAGAGCGCGGTTAATGTTGTTCTCGTCTTGCGTGGCTTTGTTATCTCGTAGATTCTTTGTTTGGGGTAGGGTCGAAATCTCTTTTCCGGCGCACGGGGGAGGGGGGGGGGGAGGGCGGATTTTACGAGACACGCGGAGGAAACTAGTTTCACCGGTTACCTCAGTGACTCTCTGATTTGATCAGAATAATAGTTACCGAGGAACCGAGTCACGAAGTCCGCAAGAATCGGAGGTTCGGGCGAAGCGGAGGGAAATTTACTCGTGCAATAAAGGGTCGCGAGCCTCGACAAATTCTCGGGAACATGGAAATTTCCAGTAAATTGCACCCGAGAATTAATAATCTGAAAAATAACGCGACCTTCGTGAACCCGGGGCGCATCGAAAATTCTTAACATTCCCCTTTCTGTCCCTTTTCTTGGACTTCGAGTGAACCGATCTGGCGACGCGTCTGGGAGTCGCTTAGCCATGCTGTTCCCTTCGTTATTAGTATGCACTCGTGTTGTTAGAGTCCATTTCATCCGGCATATAACGCATCAAAAAGAAATAGAATTAAAATAAATAAGTTTTAACTGCTTCGTTATGATAGCAATAATGTAACCTTATAGTTTTATTCATCGAAACAATTTAACAAATCTCTATTCAAGTATGAGTATAATTTGATACTGTTATTAAAACATACGTTGGAATTTTACAACCGTACAGGAAAATTTAATCGTCTTTATTATTTTATATTAACTCTTTTTAAAAATGAAACTTTATGGGTAAGGTTATTAAAAATTCAGCACCTTAATATTTGTCAAATAGAATCGTATAAAATTGTTCGAAATAAAATGTGAAAGAATTCGATTCCACGGAAGGAAGAACAGCGTGAGCTTTGAACGAAAATAATGGTTGCCTTCTAAAAACAAATTCTCTCAATATTTTGTTTCGTTCCCTTAACTTGTTTCTTCGTAAAAAAGTTGTTACTAATAACACCGTTGTAAGAATTGCTCCTGTCTCCTTGGACATTATTGATGCCATAGTAAATGCTCTAGTGTTTCTTCTTACCATCAAGCATATTACTTGTTGGTAGGGGTTTGTCAAATGCCAAGTCGTTATATCTGTGGGGAAAACAACGTACACGTCGACACAACAGCCGTTGCGCCACATCGTGTAAGCTTATCGTACGAAAAATCGTTCCATCTATGGCACCAATTTATCACGCTGACTGCCTATGGTAGCCATTGATAATCATCGTTTCAATAAAAATGCTATACAATAACTAATATACATCTTTGTTCTATCGTTATTTTGTAAAAAATGCACCATGAATTTGTAAAGTAGAATAGATATAGAATTGTGTTAAAAATTATTTCTATGACTCGTATTATTAATATGAACCATTAGGAACGTAGAATAAAGTCGTATTCGTAACTGATATTAATATTTCTTTTTCCGTACACTGATACTCCAAATGGAACCGTTTTATATGTAAACTTTCAGATATTAATTTCTTCTCTAGATTATTTTCCGTCTCTAAAATATCAACGTACTCAGGATCAGAAGTATAATTATAGCTCCCCCTCGTGTGTACCAATAATATTCATATCGGCCACTGACTAATTTCTGTGGTATATGATTAAACAAACGGAGAATTTTCGCATATAAAGTTTTCAGATATTAATTTTTTTCAGATTTCTGTCTGTATCCACAATATTAATATTCTCAAAGTATCTTTCTCTGACATTTTAATATGGAAAACATAATGTTTCAAGAATTTTTAAACTCTATGCGTCATTTTGAATATCAAACTTGTAAACGAACTTTGTTCGATAATTCCTCGCTAAATAATGCACACAGATTTCCCTTTAACGCGAATTACCGAATAATGATAGTTTTGTCGACAACCACAAACATTTGGTCGAAAATATCAAACGTCAATAATAAACGACGCGTCCGATATCATTGAATAATATCAATTATCGTGTAATTTTTTACAACCGGAGATATGAACTCGTTTCAAGTGATCCAAACACTTAATTTTCATGGTTTCAATTTCGATAGGCCTGTCTTACGACTCTTCCCCTCGGCCCATCGGAGTATGGCGGCAATATTCGTTCCCCGACGCGGTTCCTAGTTCTAATATCACTGAAATCCTACCCGCTCGTTCATCCCCCTGAAAACCATCCGGCGTTCTGCTGCGCCACCCCTTTCAGACCGCCGACGGGAAAAACGATCCGCAGAATTATAACACTTCCTGGCCGCTCGACTTGAATTAAGCCCATTTTTAAAACTCTCCGCGCGACCACCACTTTTCCACCCCCTCGCGGCAGCAGCTTTTTCGCCGACGGCCCCGTATCGCGATTTCTTCTACCTAATATTTCAGCGGGAATTGTGCTGGCTGCGAAGTCTACGGAAATTAGATCTCGACCGTGGCCACTGCAATTTCAACGCGGCATCAACTAAATAATACGGTCGTAAGTCTCCGCGAGGCCGTTGTCGACGCTTGACGCCGACGATGCAGCTTGAAGGGTGATAAATCGCAGCCGTTTCGTTCGAATGTAAACGCCGGGGACACACGGGATCGCTACGATGGCCAGAAATTTAATTATCTCGACAGTCTAGCCTCGAAAAGTGTCTTGGAAATCGTGTGCTTCCTTTATGGATGCATCTGGATCGAATTGAAGCAACACTCGTCGTAAATGTTGAAAGATTCGTTCTTTATTTGCCGGATTTTCTAAGATTGATTTCAAATTATACACCGTGAGAAATATTGAGAAAATGGATGATGGCTCTTTGGATGAAAATTCAGTGATGTCGACAGGCACGATTTAATCCCTTGACGTACGATTTAATGTAATTTTTCAAACGTATACTATTCAATTTTATTTAAATTTATTCATAGCAGGAATGGCCACGAAAAAGGAGGCAGAACTTTAAACGTTAATAACTTTGAAACGAAGTCTCAATCAACAAATTGGCATTCTTGATTTTCGTCTTATTTTGACCTTCAGAATCTCCCATTAAAATTTTTCCCAGGAGTGGCCGAACACCCTGTATAAGACTCGATGACCAGTAGTTACTTACTCCAAAGAAGATAATTTACTCCAAAGATGTCTTAAGAGTTATTTAATTTGTTAAGGAATGCATCTAGACGGAAATGTTCAAACTTCGATTCGAACGAAGCTACGTGGAGAAGGACTTCACCGATTGTAAACTTCAATTCTTCGAATTAATTGTTAGAAAAACAGCTTGAAAACTGTTTCCTTTGTTCGTGCTCTTATCCGCAACCAGATTTGGAGCAGATTCTACAATCTTCTTGGCACTTCAGAAAGTTCTAAAACTGTACACCCTCGGATACGTCCGAATAATAGTTGATTCGAAGGAAACTGCGAGAAAGATTATTATGAGATTTAAATATCTTGATATCCTAGCTGAAACAGCATCTTGGATGGTGATTTTTAATTGTAAAGAAGGTAGCTACATAAAATTTAGATAACGACGATTCTCTCCCACGTTGTATCAACTCTGTGACAATTTAGTAACTTCGCCACAGTGGCATGTTTTGGTACGTTATATAAATAGAACAATAGACAACATTGCAATGAGGACCGAAATTTAATTGTCTCGATATATCTTAGTCGCCAACAGTGTCTTGGCTGCTGTTTGTTGTGTTAGAGGGTGTATTTAGGTCAAAGCGAAACAACGAACAATGGTGGTTCTCTTTGATTCGAAATCAACTGTACGACGGATCTTCCAACCTAGGAAGAAGTTCGAGCACGTTTTAAATGTGTACATTTACAGAAATGCACGGATAGTTGTTTCGTTCGAATTAAACTATGAAGATAGAGATTACAGCGAGGAACAAAATTGAATTATCTTAATAATCTACACGAACGTCGAATTCAACGTAAAATAGTGTATATTGTACTCGAAATTAGTTGCGTGGTGGATTTTGCAAACGTTGGTTCGCGATATACAAAACACGTTTTGGAACTGTGGGAACAAATAACAGCGGTTTGATTTGAATGAAGTGACGAGGACTGGGAATTTAATAGTTTTAATAAGCTACCAGAGAAACAGCTCGCGATTTGTCAATGAACGTATTTAGCTAAAATTGATGGCAAACGATGAATTGTATGTGACTTTCATACGAAATCAGCTCTTTGATGGATTTTGCAACCATGATCCATAATAATTGAGCACGTTCCAAAATTCTGTGTTCTAGATAGAGTCTAAATAGTCGGTTTCGTTGATATGTAACTCTGGGAACAGGGATCGCAATAACGATCAAAATTTAATTATCTTGACGTGTGTTCTAATCACACACGTGCAAATAGAACTTTTGTTCTATATAAAATATAAGTATCCTATTTAAAAGATTGATATACATAATTCAAACGACTTGGGGTACTTTATGCTTTACCAACGATTCCACTGTCTCTTTTATTTTAACTTAATAAAAATGGGAAGTTCTGAAATCCTCAAACTTTTCGAGTTTCATTATTTATGACTCTCCCTGCGGTCTTCCTCTTAGTTTCAGAAATTACACTTCGTACATTAACGTAACTGTCTCCAAATTTTAAATTTATATTTTACTCGAATTCGCGAGGAACATCCGCTCGAATGTTCCGATTATTCGTGTCGTAAAATAAGGAAACTGAAAATATTTTTCAAAGATTACTTTATCAAATTCCTTTAAAAGGTCTTCATGTATGTATGAAGCTTGATGTTTAATACCTTTTCCGTAGCAAGCTTTCAACAGTCAACAGACCAACAATTGGTCGAACACAATTTTTAAGCTATTGGAATCAATGATTTTAATTTAAGCATTCTGTCGAACATTTCACATACTGACTTCGATTGTGTGATATCATTTTCGAGAAATACTTGTTTCTCTTTGAAACAATACTATTAAAAATATTTATACATATACAAAAATGATAGATAATCAATTATGCAGCCCTAAATATTGCAATACAAATTAGGATACGGTGACCATTTATTTAAAAAAACAGTTCTTTTCTCCAATTAGCTGTCTTTTGGATTTACTTAGTTTCTCAAAACTCTGTTTTGTCCTTTTTTTACGCTTTAACGAATATTTGCATTAGTTTAGAAAATTATAAAAAACCTACATTTTTGCCTAACTATAGCGCTGGAATGATAAACGGCTGCAACTAATCCAACACAAAGTTATCAAATTAAATATTCCACAATTTATGAAACAGTATAAAAAGAAATTTCGTCACATAATAAAAGCTACAATAACCTAGATTAGTCCTTTATTTGTCCTTTGGACAATATGGTCACCGTAAATGTATGTCCGATTAGACCTCCTAACCTACATTTTTGCCTAACTATAACGCTGGACTAATAAGTGGCTGCGACGAAGAGTGTAATTTTGGCACGAGAGATTACTTACATTGTACATCGAGGAGTATGCTGGCGTTCATAGGCATTGTTAGTGTGACGTGACGCGCGACACAGGCGATTGTTGCATTGTGATGTCCCCTTAGAACCTTAAGGTGAGCCCCACTGTGCCTGCCAGACGTCGAGGGCAACACGGTCAGATTGTCCGGCGGTTGCTCCGGTCCATCCAAAGTGGCCTGAGACAGAGTCATTCCCCATGCTAAAACTGGCGGTGGGTTTCCACCCTCGGCAGCACATTCCAACGTTAACTCTGAGCCCTCCTTCACTGGCACGAACTGGTTTCCTGGATCTAACCTTCGCCCATCTATCAGCAGATACGTCCCCCGGGGCGCCTCTGTAACAAATCCAACCGTTCGGTGAGTTCTTCGACTCGTGGCTCCCATAACGATGAAAAATCATGCGAACGTACCGGGGAGCCGGAAAGATTGCCCCTGGATGGGATTCAGATTCGGTGATCAGAATTTTTTGGGGAAATGTTACATCACCGTTGATCAAGCATTCGTATCGTAATGATTAATAGCATTCCTATCGTGAAAACGTATATTTTCGTATAATTTCCATCGATCCGCGAACCTTCCACGAGGGCAATCTTCAAAGCCCTCTGACGAGGAAGTATTTTATTATTAAAGTCGACTTACTGCTAAATTTCTATCGTCTAATAGAAATTTAGGTAAAATATGGCGCAAATGTGTACGCGATTTGATAATAATTTGCAAGATTTGGAAACGGTGATTTTTTTTTTGTGAATCGTTGATCTATTTTGTGAAAAATGTGACAGAATCTTCAGTCGCGTATACAAATATGGAACGCGATTAAAAATTTTTTAAATAGAAGTTTGTAACAGTTTACGAACGATGGAATTCGCCAGTCGACTTAATCTCTGATTACACGGCACTTTGCTTTTCAAGAAAATGAAAATAACCCGTTTTTAAACTTTATAGAACGGGAGGACGAAAAGTGGATTTAATATGAAAATGTGGAACGGAAAGAAATTGGTTTCAACGTGGTGCAGCGTATAGTAATATATAGTGCAGTACCATCGTAGAAACAGATTTTCAACCGAATAAGGTGCTGTTAAGCGTATTATGGGATTGCCGGGAAGTAATTTTCTACGAATTTTTTCGAAACAACGAAACCATCGTTCGCTAAAGTATTGTTATTTCATAAATTGAGAAATGCTGCCTTGGAAGTTGCAAACATTGTTTGTAATTTGACGAAAAATAAGAGCATTAAAATGGATGAAAATAACCTGTCTGCCGTATTCACTGGACCTCCAAGCAATTATCAGTTATTGTTGGAAGGGTAGATCGACGAAATAACCAAACACACTTTAAAAGTTACAAACACAGGTTTATTACGAAAGAGACTCACTCTACACGTGACACTGCACTGTGAATAAAACGATATTGCGATGCTCGCGCCACTAGCGGTCGATGCAAAAACTATACTACGAAGAGCGCTAATTTCAAAACATTTACTTTAACAATTTTCAATATTTTGAAATTGTTGAATACTTCTGCACATACTTTTATCATTTTATGTTCATTTTATACAGAGCAAATATGTCGGAAAAAATTCCATTGTATATGTGGATTTATTCTGAAGAATTTTACTAAATTTGCTAAAAGCGATAATCAAGTAAACGTAATTTAATTGTAAACTATTTGACATAAACGTGTACAAAGGAAATTAATAGAAAATGTAGGTTTTTTCGAAATATTTGGTATAAATTTGCTAAAACAGAGTTAAATGAACATATGGAATTTTAAACGTATGTGCCAGAAAAAGAAAGGAAATAAAAGTGTAGCTTTATTAACATTTTGACATATACTTTTCCCGAATTAATGAATTTAGAGCATACATTTATTTCCTAATATTTGATATAGGCTTGCCAAGGATAAAATATAGGTGAAAATATGAATTTATTTCGACGAATATAAAATGTATGCGCCAGGAACGACATAAAATGAAAGAGTGATATTTCGAAGTATTTTATATAATTTTTTCTAAAAGGCATACGTGAAAATATGAAGTTGGTTTGAAGAATTTTTCTGTTGGATTGTCGAAATTGATGGCTTTATGTCCTCGTTTATTAATACATTTCCTCCTCTATTGTTACTTTCATAATATAAAAAATGTCCATAAATTTCAACACCAGTTTTTAGTTTATAATTTATATATAAAGAAATTGTTCATGATAAATCTCAACTTTTTGCGAAAAGTTTGTAAACAAATGAATTAAATTGAAACAAATGCTAGGAAGAATTGACGATACAAAATGTCCGGTTTTTCGCCTTGTTACTAGTTCCGATGAATATTTCATAAGAGTAATACGAAACGTATCGCTGATACTGTATTAAAGAAAGAGAAAAAGGAAGGCATAAATCTCGAACAAAAATGAAAGAGAATAGCACGGTAATAAGAATCATGTTTTCCATTTAAATTGATCGTGTTTATGTAATCCAAGAGTGTGCCAAGCGTTTCAACGAGATTTTTCTCGTTCCGGGTTTTCGTTCTCTGCCGATAAGATCCGGTCACGTTCATTAAATTCCTCCGTGCTCTCGATCTTGCCAAAACGGCTGCGGGAGACGTTCCTGAAATGGATTATAGAAACGAAAACGCGTGCAGATTTTCTGGAGCATCGAAATTGCAATCTCTGTCGCGTGTTCTGATTTAACGCAATAAACCGTACGTCCGTGTACCGCGTTACATTGATTCGGTATCGATTAAAATTGCATTAACAGTCGTTCTCTAAATTACGACACGACAATTTCGCTCGTCGACAGGCCAATAAATCGCTAGTTAAAGACAGAGGATATTAAATCAGGTTCCGCTGGTTGAACGGTTTCGCTTCCTATCGAAAATAGCACGTTTCCCCGAGTACACGTTCTATCAGATATTTTCCAATTTTTCCGATAGGATGTATCGGAGTTGAAGCGGTTCATTATTCACGGGTCTGTTCATTTCAAAAGTATCGGGAGAAACGAAAACAACGAACGGGCAACAAGAATCCTTTCCTGCTTCTCATTCACGTCCTCTATCCGCAATTTCATCGGAATGCTCGCGATAGCGGCTTTCTGTGTAGCGAACCATCCAAGTTCCGCGTTTCATTCCGTAAACTGAAAAAGAAGTCCGATCCTCACGGTAAATCTGCTCGCACGGTTTCAATTTTCATCCCTCGTGCTTTCCGTGAAAACAGTGCCCTCCCCCCTGCCCCGTTCGGCGTTTCGAATATCAGCTAAAATAATATCGTTAACTTCCTATTCGGGCCATCGCATTAAATTTATATTTCTTTTATTTTTTAACGACTCTACTCAGCCATACTCGGTACAGCAGCAAAAATGTAAATCCAAGAATTGCGTTACAGCGAAGAATGCTCGAAAGGAGATTTTAAGAGTAAGGCTGTTTTACAACCTACGCCAACCTAATTATAACTTATAATCTAAATTGGACGCAAGATTAACGAAAGTAATTTAATCTTGCGAATGAATTTGTGGGGTCATCGTTGCCCTACACAAAGAAGCGCATAATGCCATCATATTATTCATAACATTACAAGCGCTATGTAAAGTGAGTTTTTAACAGCATAGTATGTAAAGTTTTAAAGATTTATTGTAATAATTTTCATATAGAACTAAACCTTCTATGTATAACGGTTCTTTAATAATAAAACAACGTTTGAGAATATTTCTTGTGGCTGTAGGTGGGATGAAATGTTCTGATATTTTTATTCGCGATGCCCCAAATATCCCAATCTATGCCAACTTATATATCAATATTTGTATTCTTGAATTTATATCGTTTAATTTGCCAATGCACAAAGTCCATTATTTGTTACATTGATATAAAACATGTACTGGAATTTGGCTATTTATTTAAAAAATTTTTTGTATAGACTTATTAGCATTTTGTTGCATATTTTGCTATGTTAGGCACATAAGCCATTAGAGACAATAGAGCTCTCTCAATTCACAATGAAAATAGTCCCTGCAAAGATTACAGTAATTTCGATCTCCGTCAATTAATCATATTTATAATGTAATTAAATCTAAATTAAACAAGGAAAACAAATACGATCATGCATTTATTCTATTTAAACGTAAAAGATCAATTATGATTATTTAAAAATTTTATACATAAACGTCTTCGACCACATATCGATTATCTTGAAACGAGTAGGCAGAAAAATGTTTTTAAAAAAAACTTACTTCAATATTATCAAGCAAACTATTTTCTTTCACCCGAACGTAAAAGCAGAAGATCAATTTTATAAATAAATTAATTACCAGTGAAAGAAATATGGTACTCGTTCGAAACATGTTGCGAATAACTAAATAATTCGAGCAGAAAATAAAAATTATCTCTTTCCATTTACTTTTAATTACTGACTGCGCATGTTTGACCACACGATACAGTCGCTCGACGCGAAATTAATTATAATTAAACTAAAACATCGAACAAATATCTGTGTACAAGTTTGTAGAGCAAATGATACAAAGCTATAATTTGCCGATATTATAATAATGAATTTCTGTCAAGCGTGCAATAACTCTAATGTTTACTGGACCATTCTACCGGTTCCTAGACTTCCACGGAACCAGTTTTTATTGTACTAACAGCAAGAAAGGTCGAAATTTGTCAGCACTCGGAACTAGGTCATCTTCGGTCACAAATAAATGTTAGCTGCTACGTCACCCTTCCTCCCACTTCTCTGAATATTTGCCTCACGGTATTTCTATAGACAACGCATCATGATCCCACAATATTGCGCGTTTATTTGATAAATTCCAGCCTTCTTCGCGATCCAAGGTATTATTTTCTGCCTCCGGAGGAATAAATTTTACCAGTAATATTTCTTTCGACTTTCGTTCTCTGTAAGAGAACTCGTAATTGTTTGCTCTGAAACTTTCGGTCAACGATGTAGAAGACATTATGATTTGTCACTTTGAATAACTCTCTAGTCCAATGTCTCTAAAACGAAAATATTAACTGCAAATGTTCGAGAAACTAATGTATCTCATTTTATTAAAAAAAAATTCTTCTAGCATTTCGTGTCGTTCCATAACTGAATAACTGAAAAGGATGAATGAAGGTAAGCTGTTCACAGTTTTATGCACAAGATAACCAAAAATCGAATATATTTGTTTCAAAGGAAAGATAAAACTACACTTTGAACTGCACAAAAAAATCTTATAATAGAGACTACTAAACCATACAAAATTTTCGTCCACGATTCTTTTGTATTCTCCGGGCACAGATATAACCTCGTTCAATTACCGGAATCGTGCTGTATACTTAACCAATACTGGTTCAAAGTTGCGTGGAACCGCAGCGGTCACAAATCCGGTCAGGGTTAAATTAATGTAAAATAATCCTGGAGTGGATTGCATAGAAAGGCCAGACTGTGATTACTTTACGGGCGTCTCTTAGGGCTAAGAGGATGAACGATAACGAAGTAACGCAGACGAAAAGAAACTTTTATTCTGAATGCTCTTTTGAAAGATTCAAGGTGCGACTTGTATGCAAAAGTATGACCGCGGAAAAAGTCTACCCGCAGCGCGACGCTAATTTTGATGAAGCTTTGTAGGTTTGTAGAGCAACGCGGAGTAAAAGATACGTATTTTTTCAGCCGCAGTAACTCAAGCTTAAAGGATAAAACTTCGAAGTCTCGTTTCGGTGGCGCTGTTTCCAGAAATATCAGAAACACAACTTTAGCTGAATTTTTATACACTGTTGAAACTCTACAGTAACTATAAAGCGTCGTAATTTTTGTTTCCCATTAAATTTAATTCTTTATTATAGCCTTCAAAATAAAAAGAAATTTAACTCGAAGAGATATTCATACTTCGACTATATGTCATGTAAAAATAATTTTTAAAATCTTTCCTTTTTTGTTGAATGATCAAGAGAAGTAATGATGAAGAATCTGAATAATCGTAATGAGTTAAAATAGTTGATGTAATAACGCTTCAAATTTAAAATAATACAGTTAAGAAGAATATAGACTATATTAAGGAGTAAATAAATTACAATTTATTTTATTGCAATAGTTTCTAAGGACTACGTAAGTTTAGCTGGTTCGATTACAAGCTACTTCACTTGTCTGGAATGATCACATTCTATTTGCTCGAGCACCGTTAGACATATTCAGCTTGTCGGACCATCGGTGGGTCAATTCTACTTATTTGGTCAGACGGTACGCTCTACTTCTTGACGCCCCCAGAGACTCATATAGTCTGGGACATCGCTATTAACTCCAATGACTATCGAGTATTCACCATCGACTTCTACGACATCCAATTTGAACTTATCGACACCTTTGACACCCAAGTTTTCGCTATCCACTTCAAAGACATTCAAATCGTCAACATTGTACCACTCATAAGTAGTTCCTATCTTTTACTATATATCACGGAATAGTATTTCTATTTATTGATTAGGGATCTACAATCTACAGTACATTTGGTAAATAATTATATTACGAAACATTTAATTATATTACTATTCGAATGTACGTAATATATTTTATACAGTCGGTTCGAAATGCTTTATACGAGTCATTTACAAAAGACACGATCGTGTCGGAGAGAAATTATGGCTGTAAACGTTAACCAAGAGATTGTTTAACGTAATTCTAAAGCCACAGATCGATGTGGAACTCGTGGTATTAAAAACGAGCATATTCTTAGTCATAAATTTGTTTCTGAGAGTAAATAAAGGGCTGTTTTACTGCACGGTTCAAGGATCTTTTGCACGAATATCATTTATTTATTGATTACGCGGATCGAAGAATAATTTTACGAAGTGTTCGTGAACCGAGAATCCCACGTAGAAGAATATATTTGTAAAAATGTTTGAAAGACAAATAATGTTCGACTTAACGTCGAATTTCGCTCGTTGCCCAAGTTAATTTATATCGGTGAATAAGATTGAACGTAACAGTGAAATGGACACGGTTTTCTATTACCTTGATGAATAAGCATGCAGTTACTTGAGCGTCTTAAGTGGGAGGATAGATCGACTCCGGTTTATAACTGGAAGATCGTATCGTCGGATTTGAGAGCGTACGAGGAATCTGAGAAAAATCCAGACACACTTTGCATACACTTTTCGCCTCAATTTTCAGTCTAAAAATCACGAACTTGCTCCCTTGGAAAGGTTCCAGATCCGTGTAATGCGATCGCGAATCGAGGAAAGGAAAGGATTCAGAGGAAAAGACGGTTCTCGCAATGGTGGCTATATAATATATTCCCTCGCGAACATACGGTCCTCTCTCGAGCTTGAACAAATGCCCCAGCTCTAACGAAACCTGCGAAATCTCCCCTTTTTAATTTGTTTGACTCGTGCTTCCTTTGATTCAGAATCTGTCGATCCGCGCAAAAATTCCAGCGTTCGTAGTTAAGACAGTCGTAAAGAGAAACTGGGTTTCTTTGCGTCATTGGCTTTCCAATAAAATGTCTTTTCAATATAATAATTTAATACGAAGCTTGAACATTTCTGACATAAATTTGTTCCCTATTATCTGGTTTTGTATTATATCATTTTAAACGTAAATTGAGTCTTTCAGTTTCAAAATGCACCGATGAATGCATCTTAAGATTTCATATATTCATTGGCCGAGCAGTCGATAGAGGAGATCCATACTGACGAGGTAGAAAACAGATAATAATTTATCTAAATATGGAAATTTCTGGGTTCTTATTTTTCGTAATTTCATAAATCAAAAAGATCATCCACCTGTTGTACGCGTCCTATCGAACGAGAAACCTTGCAATACGGGGTTAATTTGAATATAGGATATGTACAGCGTGCCGGCCGAGTCCGCGTCGACAAATTTAATCCTCCATTGCAAACTGCGACACACTACGAGCCTAATAATAAAATTCTGTGGAAAGTTCAATAAGACAATTTACAGTATTTTTTTATAAGGACATTTAGTAGAATACAAATTTAGTCACTCACTGTTCGAGCATTCATTGAATCATGGATTTATAAATAGCTAAGAAATAATTTTCTAAGTTTGAAAAACTAGAATAAAATTTATTCAATAGAAAACTCCTAAAAGCATAATAAATGGATGATTCGATAACGACTTTTAATCCTCTTCACCATGCAGAAATATTTGTAAAAATTGAAATTATATTTTAATATCAACAGTTTCAAAGACCCCTTGTGAAAATTAATTTGAAAGGTCCATTTATAGCAGACCTTTGAAAAAAAGAAATTTGTTTGGTGCAGATACAACCGAAATAAAAATCTTTTTCTCCGCGAAGATAAAATTAGCGAATCAACTGCATAAAAACAAACACCATATTTTCCGTAGAAAATTTTTGTTTGTCTGTGATTGCGCCTTGTACCACGTATATTACAACTCCGTCTGTGCTGTTTTATATTTGCCAACGCGCTCTTCGGGAAACGTCCACGTAGCGCAGTTCGTTATTTCAATTGTTAGTTTTCATTTATATTTCCAACGCCCTGCAGCATTTTTGAAGAAAAATTGTTCCGAAGTATTCTCTCCTCTATTGTCTACTCTTTAAATTTTCTTCCGTAGTTTTTTTATCTTGCTAAGTCTAATTTCACCGGATCTTTATATTTTTGCAACACACCGTGCAAGCAATTTTTTCATTTTTCCATTTTGTTGGATTTCTAGAGATTTATTAATTTTGGTACAAAAATATTAGCTATTTTAGTTAAATGAATATAAAAAGATCAGTATTGGGAACGATTATTCAAATTAATTTCTATCAGTCAAAATACTTTATTTTTCTAGAATCATCCAATTACTGGAACAGTTTATTTCTTGGTAAATAAATAACAAATTGTGAATTTTACTGAAAAGCAGTTCGGATAAGAAACGAAGTTTCCTATTCAGTCTAATACAACTGGTATGACTAAAAAATTTAGTAAAATAATATTAAATATTGCAAAATAATTATTCTATCCAAATTAGTCCTCGTGAAAAGATTTATTCGACAGGACTGTTTAACGCGAGAAAAGAACAGTTTCCCTGAAAGTTCGTAACTCCAAAAACTAATTTCTTTTCTAAAGGTGGAAATAAAAACCAGTAAAAGGTCGAGACTTTCAAATAATTCGTTAAATGGCGCCCGTTTGCCCAGTTCATAACGTATAATTAGCAGTTCCTTTTATTTCCGTGGGCCTTCTTCGTCGACAAGCTCGTCGAGTCGGGGAAAAAATTCCCAAGCGCGCGCAAAAAAAAAAAAAAAGAAGGAAGAAAAATGAGAAATCGAAGGGTATCGCGGGGCAAAGTCGAATTACCCGTTGACGGGGCTGGTTTTTGCCCTATTAAGTTCAACCATCCGAAAAAAAGCGTTCAATCCGTCGGAGCTCAAACGAACGCATCGCAGATTTTAACGTAATAAAGCGGAAATAAAGTGGTTTAACCGATCCAGCACCCGTGTCCAGCGGCATCGATCGTCGATCTAGGTCACTGAATTAATACTGTGTTATCTATACCGACGGCCCCGCGTATCGGTATCGCGTGTTGCGAAACACGCATAGACGGGACGCTGTCGAAAGGGATTTAATCGCAGCAACGGAATCGAATTATACTTGGAAACCATTGGGCACCGACCCCGTTCGTTCCCGCGTATATATCGTTACCGGTTGCATTTTCATTTCATCCCCCTGAAATTCCTGTTTGTTCGATTCGTAAAATCCAACCCCCTCTCCGTTCGTTTATAAAATGGATCGCCGTTACCTTCGACAATTATACGGCTCTCGGCGCGTCGATAAAAGTTCCTTTGATTACCAGCTCCGCACCCCCTCCCCTCCCCCCGGCGCGCTAGTGGATTTTCATTCTCGCGAAATAGCAATCCCGAAACTCGCTGCCGGGGCTGTTTTAAACAATCGCGATGCTCGTGTTATTCTCGTTTCGGTTGCGACGCCGCGCCCTGGGAAAAACGGAGTATCATGAAAAGCGACGAGCAAAGAGATTATTACCGTCGGACCGTGTATATGCGACCCGTATGTATAGAGAGTACCATTCCCTACGGAACTTCCCGGCCAATAATAGGTGCAAGGCAGCGCGTTTAACCAGCGAAGAAAGCGCACCGTGGGGCGTTAATACAGAAACATAACGCTAAAAACAATTTCGAACCGTGCCGCGCGCGCGTTTCGCACATATGGCGCCACGTCTGCCCGAAGGAGGATTCCCCAGCTATCTATGGCTCGTAAAATTTCACAATATCGCCGCCTCCCGGGTCCCTCTTCGTCGATCGATTCCCAACGAGCGTCAGAAGAAACGCTGAGAACTGTTTTAAACGACGGAGATTAACTGTAAGGCGGGGGTGGAAATCGAAATACGGAGGGTTACTTCAAACTGGATGGGGGTTTTTAGGAAATTGAAATACGATCTAAGGTATACAGGATTAGGGACAATTCCAGTCAACATTAAACACATCTTTTGTAATTTTAGATTTTTATAGGATTTCTCAAAGTCAATGAACAACTTGCATAGTATGCTAATTTTTGAAAATATTCCACTGGCTTGTTATTTAGATAAATTTTAGGTAATTTTATGCCAAGTTTATTACTCTTAATATGTTATAGCTTATGTGAAATTAAATGCTTCTAGTTTCGGATTTATTTAACATTATGACTGTCACGTCATCGATATATGACAGGAGTTTTCACTCTGGAAATAAAATACTATATTCTTAAAGAAAATAAATTTGAATTTTAACGAAGTTACGAAAATAAATACCACGACAAATTATAAGTTATCTAATTTTAAAAAATCGCAACGAACATCAAAAGAAACGCCAAAAACTATTTTAAACAAAGAAAATATATTATAGGAGGGTAAAAATCGAAGTACAGGGGCTTGTTTTAAACTGGATGGGTTTTTAGAAAATTGAAATACGATCTAAGGCAATAAGGGAGAATTCGAGTCAACATTTTGCTAGTTTCTAATTTATTTAAACAAGCACTACACAAGCAAATTACTAGCTCCGAAACTATCCTTTGTAATATCGGGCTTAGAAAAGCATAAACAAGTTGGTTTTGATACTAAGAGTTCTCTCTCAGTCTTCGAATATATCACGCGTGTAAACGATATTTCAAAGAAACTGTTTAACTGTTGGTTAATTAAATTCAAGTCGAGCGTTATAGAAATCAATATTAAGTAATTTCACGCTACAGCGATTATTTGTTGCGCCTGAAATCCGGCAGTTTGTAGAAATTGAAATATGCTACAGCTCGTGTAAAATTAAACGCCTATAATACTGGCGATTTATATCATCGTATCATTTAATTCAAATTTATTTAACCCATTACCGTACAATGACGAGTCTGACTCGTTAAAGTATTTCATATCAAGTCTTGTATATTAAAATCAACACATTTTTACATTCACGAGGCATTCGTAAAACAAATTTAAACAAAATTAAATCGTACGTTAAGGGGTTAAAGAATGAACACTCTATTCTACTAACTATTTAAACAGAAAAAATCTTTTATATAAACGTTACAAAAAATTACACTTTATACACGAAATTAAAATTTCTCTAATAATAAAAATCAAATGAGATTTCATTCATTGCACACTTATTACCATAAACGTTGTAATTTATTTATCTGTGAAGATATTATTACATGCAAAAATTCGTCTCTGTTAATTTAATTTAGACCAAACATTGTTCCTGAAATATACAATTGCGAATGTACCCTAGATCTTCGAAATACGAAAGTATACACACTATTATTCCCACGAAATAGTTCTATTTGGTTAGTTGGGATCTTGGAACGTTTATCCGAAAGCTGAACTTCCCCTTTGTGTTGTTGGCTGTTTGGAGATCTTTTAGAGTACCGGTTTCATTTTGCCGCAAGACAGAGCGTACATAGCAAGACGCTGTTATTTGAATTAATAGGGTACTGAGCTCGCACGAGTAACTGCGGCGGGTGCAACGAACCGTTTAGTTGGTAACGAGAACAATAACCTAGGTTAATGTGTAACGCAAGCAGCGACGAACGAAGTATCAATTGCGGAGTAAATTATGCGACGTGGAATTAAGTTGCCCACGGTTGAAAAAGCGATGAAGGTTTTGATTCACATCGTTAAGTCGCTTGATTGTGTCTCGAGGAGATCATTATATCCTTTCCGCAAAGTCGATCCTCGTTTAACTTTTCGTTCAGCTTTTGTTTCATCGACTCCTTTACCGAGCCTTATTTAATTTACAACCCCGCTTTTGCGGGCGCTCGTTACTCGACGGCAAAATAATAACTATGAAATATATTTAGGAACAACAAGAAGCGGAATTAACGCGTTAACTACCGGACCAATGGCTGTGATATTTTTTACGAGGGCAACGTATTACTTTCAGACGGTTCAAGACGATCGTTACCGTCTGTATATTGTTTTGTTTTTATTTTTATTTCCTTTCAAGAGGGAGGAAGAAGCTTGCTTCGTGCGAGTGAGATTTATTATTTAATTTGATTCTCGTCTCTCGAAATCGGAATAAAAACTTGACGAATAATTATTTGATAACACACGTTCTCGAGAATATATCGATATCGAGATCGTTTTAGTTGTACGTTTCGATCTCAGACACTGGGATTGATGTGATTGGAACTGAAAAGCGTGGACCATCGAGCGACATCGCGTTTTAGAAATTCCTTTAACGGAAAGTAACGCAGCCCGTTTGGAAACATCCCAGAAAGAAAGTGGCTCGTTAAGACGTAAACGTCTTCTGACGGCTAAATGACTTTCAAAAACATCCCCGCCGTTTTCCTGGCCACGGGATTGCCGCGTCTTGCTGTGAATTATTTAACGTGTCCCCGGAGTTTCTCTATCAACGAGTCCAGAGTAGAGTCTTCAGCGGTTCCCTTCGTTCCAGCCGACCATCGCGATACCATCTTTTAACCATTCGCCATTAACGTTGGAGCAATCTTGACCAGTACTATTTACTCGAAAATTATCAAAAATTATATATTGTAATTTATCTAAAAGTGGTGTACTTAATTTCTTTTGTAATAACTACGAGCACTATTCAAACGAACGTTTTCAACCCTCGGTTGCCAGAAAAGCACATAGTAATTTATGAAACACTAATTAAATTAATTATAATTTACGGGGAAAAGAGGTGGTACACTATTCGTTACCAGCATCCTGCCTTGAGACGCTCGAATAATTATTTTGGAAATTCTGGTTCAACATAAATGTATATTACCGTGTGGTTTTCTTAGTTAACTTTGCGAGGGTAAAATTATTTTAACGAGATAGCGCAATTATTGTTTTACGAAAATTATTATTAATATTCTTTGGATCAAGATTTCTGCGGAATAACAATTACACTGTCTCGTTAAAATTATTTTACCTTCGCTAATCAACTAAGAAAACCACGAGATAATATAGAATGTGTGATGAACCAAAGTTTCTAAAGTAATTATTCATGAGTTTCAAAATAGAATACTAATAACGACTAGCTCACAACGGCAAAAATTATAATTAATTTACTCGAAATTAACCGTTAAATTATATTTTCTGAGAAACAGGTTTGAAGTTATATTATTTTAGAAGTACGTTCGTATTTTATTTTATTACTGTTTAACAATAAGGCTAGTGAACAATTCGAGAAAAATAAAATAAAATACTCTGTAATAGAATTTCATCAGATGAGACAATAAATAAAAAAATGGTAGAAATTAATATAAAATCGCAATGAAATTTCGTCACTGACTGTGCTCGATTTTCGACTTCCTCGCAAGTTCGACGGTAAATTGGCCCCATTACCTGTTCCACGTGCACTAAGTCTCCTTAATGAATGACAATGAATCATTGGGTAACGACTATGGCGATGGCAAGAACCGAACGACGCGACGTTCTATAAACGGAACGGCTTTAATTTAATACAAGTGATATTACGAGCGTTACGCTAACGAGAGTGACGCTGAGTAATCGCTGAGAATGGGATGGGAGTTATGAGCGAGGAAATTTCTAGCGAACAGAGTCGAATACTGTTGTAAGAAGACTGCCCCTACATTCAGTGAAAAAAATACCAGTTCTCTTATTCTTAGACGAGGAATAAAAGTTTACGAAGACAATTCTTGTTATGAAACAGAGACGCGTTTGTCCAGAATCGAAAACATCAATTTTTAAATAATAGATACAATGTAAAGTATATATAAAGTATATATAAAAGTTTCCTCTTGATAATATAAATAGAAACTAAAATTAAAATTTAGGGCTCAGTTTCTGGAGCAATTAATCCTTCGAGTATTTTTTAAACTACCCTAGACGCTAATTTAAACGATATAATTTTGAAGAAACCGTTTTTAAAGTTTTCAATAAAATTTCTAAATATGTAAATCGTTCACCATTTCACCAAATAGCCTGTAACTTATTTTTGCGAATTGAACCTTAAAATTCTACGGAGATATTTTTTAAACGTACTTCTGATTTACAAGAAAATGGATATTTAGGATCTCTTAAGAGATAACTTTTCGTTTATTTTAGGGACGAGTTTGGTGCGTTTTCCCAGACGAACACAATTCGATGGAAAAGAAGAAGGGCAGTGCTTCTTTGGACGATTCTACGCCGGATATACTAAAGAAGAAAATCGAAAGGCCCTTGGCATTTAATCGTGAAGGTTCACCGAAGAGGATGTCGAATATCGTATCGGACAGCTCGATCGGGACAGGAATTTCGTAGGCTTCATAGAGCGCCGACGTCTTTTCCAATAATCATCTGGCTAGCTCGGGGCTAGCAATAAATAGACAAGATTTAGAGACGTTACCCGAGGATGGCCCGTGGGAGAGTTCGCAAGACCGCACGCATGACTGCGTTCGATCGGTTTCATCGTCGTCTTCGTCGCCGGTGTATCTGGTGCGGAAAGATTAGCTGGCTCCTTTACCTTTTCCTTCTCCACGACGAGATGGAAAGTTTGCTTATTCTGGCCGATGGCCTATCTTTCCTTCTTTTCGTCGCTCCTTTCGATTCGCCATCTTCCGATCTCGTCGTCGAAAAGGAAATCGTTTCTAATAAGGGGAATACGCTGACGACCCCAAAAAAACCAATTCTTTTTTCATCAGTTCCGAAGGCATACGGGAACCCAAAGAATCGTCCGTTTCAAAGGCTGCTTCAATATGGAAAAAGTTTATCGAGATTCCAGGATGGTATTCGTATAGAGAATTATATATTTTTGACGTCGTGGAAACATTCGATTGAAAGGCTATTTTAATATGCAAGACATTTTTCGAGGTTTCAAGACCGTCCAAGTGTTTTTAAATAGAATTCTATTTAGAAATAGCTATGATGGATTATTGGTGGAAAATTTATTTTGACAAGTGGCTTCAAAGTACCTGGCCACACAGTATATTTTCGTGAAAGGATTTTTTTTCAAGAAAGCGCGTAGGATTTCGGGGATATGTGTATCCATAAAAAATGACTGTAAGTGACCCCTGCGATTGAAAATAATTTTTTTAGAACGATTTGAAATTTTTTAAGTTTGTCGAAAAATTTGTCCACCTATTCGAATTTTTTTTTCGAAACTGCGTAGGATTCCGGGGGTCTATCTATTCACCAAAAATGATTGTAATGGACCCCTGCAACTGCAAATAATTTTTTCAGAACGATTTGAAATTTTTTTTTTTCACCGAAAAATTTAGACACCTACCCCCTGTCGATTTTCCTTAAAAATTCGTTTTTGATTTTTAGTAATTTTGTTTGACGTCCCACAGAAAAGTTGTCTAATACTTTTTTGTAAGTACCCATGAGCTCTACTTCACAAAAAGGTTTCATTGAAATATATTCACAATTGTGGGAGTTATGGCTGTTTGAAAATTGGACCATTTTTATGGGGTTTTCTTCATTTTGCGGGGTCAAGGACCAACTTTTCGAATATTTTTGTGATTTGTACATATTCTCCATCAAAATACGCGTAGTTTGCTTTTTTAAACATTAAAATCGTCCAATCCGTTCAGAAATTATGACGTTTTAAAGATTCGCATGAAAATTCGGGCAGACATTTCTGGCCAGAAATTATATTTTCGGTAAGGATTTTTTTTCTCGAAACTGAGTAGGAATTCGGGGGTATGTCTGTTGACCAAAAATGATTGTAATTGACCCCTGCAACTAAAAATAATTTTTCCCGAACGATTTGAAATTTTTTAATTTTGTCGAAAAATTTCACACCTTCTTGAATTTTTCTCATGACAGTGGGTAGGATTTCGAGTGTATGTCTAATGACCAAAAATGATTTTAATTGACCCCTGCAACCAAAAATAATTTTTCCCGAGTGATTTGAAACCTTTCAATTTCGTCGAAAAATGTAGGCACCTACTATCTATCGATTTTTCTTAAAAATTTGTTTTTTATTTTCAATAAATTTGTTTGACGTTTTACAGAAAAGTTGTTAAATACTTTTTTGTAGGTATTTATGAGCTCTACTTCCTCTCAAAATTTCAATCCAATATATTCACTATTGTAGGAGTTATGGCCGTTTGAAAAGTGGACCACTTTTATGGGGGTTTTCTCAATTTACGGTGTGAAGGAACAACTTTTCAAATATTCTTGGAATTTCTACATATTCTTGGCCAAAATACGCATTGTTTGCTTTTTTAAACATTAAAATCCTTCAATCCGTTTAGAAGTTATGATGTTTTAAACATACGCCTGAAATTCCAGGGAAACATATCAATGGTATGGTCAGACAATAGATTTTCGGTCATGAATTTTTTTCTCGAAAACGGTTAGGATTTCGGGGATATGTCTATTGACAAAAAATGATTGTAATTGACTCCTGCGGCCAAAAATAATTTTTTTAAACAATTTAAAATTTTTTAATTTCGCCGAACAATTTCAGCACCTACTCGAATTTTTTTCTCGAAAGTGAGTAAGATTTCGGGGGTATATCTATTCACCAGAAATGATTGTGACTGACCACCGCAACCAAAAATAATTTTTCCAGAATGATTTGAAATTCCTTAATTCAATTTTTTAATAACTTCTTAACAAAGCCTCAATCAAGAAATTGATATCTTCAATTTTTGT
The DNA here is from genome assembly GCF_051014445.1 of Colletes latitarsis. Lineage (NCBI taxonomy): Eukaryota > Metazoa > Arthropoda > Insecta > Hymenoptera > Colletidae > Colletes > Colletes latitarsis. The sequence goes on along the minus strand of NC_135139.1, from coordinate 11,865,113 downwards.
CTTATTTGGGCCTCTAGAATTTCGCATTAAAATTTTTCCCAGGGGTGGCCGAATACCCTGTATGTTTCAAAATTTTCTTCGAGTACAGTACGCTTTTTCTTATAAGTCAGAAATTAAAACTGAATAATCACTGCGGCCAAAAATGAATACGACGAGTGACTAGAAGTGCGAAAGGTAAATATGGGAAATTCGAAAAGTTCCTATCGAGTAATATCGAGCACAGGATTGTTTCGGCGCGGAGGAAGCAATGAAACAATAACCAGGCATTTCCGTTAACAAAACACAGGCATAAAGGTCGGCCTGGTGTGCATGGTAAGATGAAAAGCATGAATTAAACGCAAAATGTTGACGCGTTCTGCGCGGTCGTATGAAATGCTTACGAGTACATGCGCGTGACCGAGCGAGCGAGGTATGTTTGCACGCGAATGCTCGATGTCTGGCTGCATCGCCTGCCGCCGAAAAGAATACCTCGTTGCGTTCCACGGTGCACAACAAAGGAGCAACAGGTGCGCGCACCGAAAGAGTAGATGCTCAAAAGAAAAACCGGCCTGGGGAGACGGTAATTTTTTCCTTCCCCGACGGTGGGTATAATGTGTCGCCGTTTCAAATTGCGCCGCAGTCGAGACGAATATTCTCTGATATTTTTCAAGACGGTATTCTAGCCAGACACTGCGGACTAATTGATTTTTTTTAATTCTACTTTCTTTCAACCTGAGAATTAGAAAATATTTTTTTTAAAAATTTCATTAAAATTCGTTCGAAATTCCTAAATTTTTAGTAAATTTTTGAACACTGAAACCACTATTATGGTGTATTTGTACCAAAGATATTAAAACTGTAGATACTTGAAGAAACATGTAATGCAATAGAAATAAATATTTATTCGTTCCCTTATAGAAAACCATGATATCCAGTTGAATAAATTTAAAAAAATTTTTACAAATTATTATGTGGAACCGTCGTAATCAATTTATCGTGTTCCACGATGGCGACATTATTTGGTATAATACATCATAAACATCATAGCTGCACATGCTATGCGTTAAATTATAATTGGGCCACGTACAAGAAATATTTAGAGTAATCCTGGAATACACAATGAACAAAATATAAATCTATTGTGCTTACATCTTTGTAAGTCAAATAATCATTCACAATTTTTGTATCTACATTTCTAATTATTCATCATGAATTTAACGAACAACACTTACGAGGAGATTCGTGACTGGGAAAATACAAAGCACTCACTGTTATATATGTTCACTATATTTCAACGTGTAATAGATTCAGTAGTGCTTCATTATAACTAGTGTTTACCCATGCACTATGCGAGAACTACTTCCCCAATATATTCTGTTTATCCACTGTCTGACCGTACTGAGATTCATAATATTTACCACCCAAATACTGGCCTACTCTAGTTTCCATATACATATAGCAGTCCATACAGTAACCTATTTTATCTGAACAGTATCTAACCGTCTACTATGGAGTAGAAACCTACATATAGTCCACTTCTATACATTCATAAACATTTCGAGCAATTATACTGATTGGAAACGAGACCGTTTAACGACCGATTCTGTTCGAATATTTGCTTACATTATGAGTTAGGGAACGTAATAAATCCAGTAGGCTAGTTTATGGTTTTCGTTTAGACTGTGTAACGCAAATTTTTTATTTAATTTGAAATTTTAAAATCGTTGCATTTAATTTCGTAAATTAAGTACGCGGAAATTTATCTTTCGCCAAAGCGAGAGTTATTTTTAAAGTGTTAATGAATACAATGTGAAATAAACTAGACAGTGACGACGGCGAACATAGAAGCACTTTCAAATGCTTTCTGAAATAGTCAGGAGGAATTAGTATTCGCAGTAACGAGATAAGCACCGGTTCAGAAACCTGGAGTTATATGCGCGAAAACGGTATTAATGCCAGGCATTTTTTCTCCCGGAAAATGGGCGACTGCACTTTAAGAATTCACGTATACGTAATCTTGAAAACTCTCTCAACGAGAAAAAATTCAACGGAAACCGTGAATTGTTAAATTCGAGAAGAACCGAATTAGCGGTTTAATTATAGAAAAAAATTAATATCACAGATTCTTCGAATTAATCAACGCTTCATTGTAGTCCTAGTTAAAATATACGAATAACTATGATCAAGTATTAAAAATGGATCAATGCAGATTATATGTTTCACTGTGTCAATCGATCGATAAAGAGTTTCATTAGACTTGCCTCAGCGTATAATAGAATAATAAATATTTAATCATTCCTACGTATCGAGGTCAGCTCTAGGGCATGCTCAAGAATCCTGTTAAATTAAAAACGAAGTTGCAAATTGAAATACTTGCTATGCGAAGGTAGAAATTATTATAGTATCATCAAACATAAAAATGGCACAAAAATTTAAGATGTTAGTATAGATTAAATCACCATGTGTTATAAGTCTGTGTATATCTATTACAGTTAATAAACAAAAATCATTTAAGATACATAAGCTCACACAATAAAATAGAAAGATGCAAGTGAATTATTTAGCTTGCCCTTAAAAAGAAATTTTACTTCAAATCGATAATTAGTTCCAGAGAAAACTAACATTTATGAAAAAATGAAATAAATATACAATCTATAATCCAGTGTCCATTGTACATCCGACCTGTGATCAATAGGAACCGATAAGGAAAAAAATAATAAATAATATTGAAATAATTTAATCTTTCGCAGTAGAATTGGTCGGTTAAAAGTCAGACAGTAAGAGAAACAGATCAATATTTGAACCGACACGTGTAAATAGAGTATACCAGCACATAGTCAACCAAAATACAGACACTATACTAGACATGTAGCTGAATTTATAATAATTTTTCGTAGTAGAATTGGTTGGTTAAAAATCAGTAAGTAAGTGAAATAGATCAATACTTGAACCGACACGTGTAAATAGAGTATACCAAGACATAGTCAGCCAAAATACAGAGGCTATACTAGATGCGTGGCTCAACTTGCAATAATTTCGTACAGTGGAATTGGTCGGTTAAAAGTCAGATAGTAAGTAAGTGAAATAGATCAATGCTTGAACCGACACATGTAAATAGAATATACTAAGCATAGTCAGCCGAAAGACAGACTATACTGGATACGTGGCTCGACTTATAATAATTTATTAACCAAGTTTCTAGAAAGTGTTACGAGCGATATGCAAAGTTTTGTATTAATGATAACTACTTGCAGCTTTCGGAGAAGTACGAAACAAAAAGCTCGCGTTTCCTCCAGCTATGTCGGGATAGGTCGCGTACCGGATACTCTAATTTCTCTCTTTTGGTTCGACGACAAATCTGCGCCATTAAATACAACCCCGCGTAGAGTAAACAAGCAAGAAAGAAATTCTTCAGAAAACTATAAGATACTCTCGCGTCAATACTTTATCATGAATACCACAAATTACGGGGCGAACCCGCCGCGGCGAGGAGGGAACGTGAAGAGGTTGGCTTGACGTCTATCCAGACAGGTTTAAATTTTTCAAGGGGTCTAGCCCGAGCCATCGCGAACGGAGCGGATTCTTTTAAAATGCAAATGTTCACCGGAGGACGGCGCGCGAAAGAAATGTTACTTCTTATAAAGCAGAGATTGTCGGCCTCATCGGCGAGGGATAACTTCGTAGCTCGCGATAAAAATCCAGCGCACGGCCACCTCGAGTCTAAGACCTGGAACGGAGTCCTCGGTTCGTTTAAACTAAGCATTAAATTATCCCTGAGAGGGGTCCGGTGCAAATTAACACGCTAAAACGAACCCGAACTTTCCACGGGGCGGCCTTAAATCTTCTAATCCGACCACGAGTTTGGCCGGGAATGTCGTCGAAAATGATAAATCGCCGCACGTTTTGATAATAACGCTTTATGTGTCGCGCCGAGTTGGACAAATTTCATTCACGAGAAACATACTCTAGTTCAATACTTGGAATATCTTATAAAATGAGCTTTGTCTCAGAATGTTTAAGTACGCGAAGGAAAAGGCTGCTCGTAAATATGTTATAAACATAAGAAATTCTTCTTTTAAATAAAACTTGCGACTTTTTTCATAGACTGTGAAGACAAGCATCGCATCACTTGAATCTTTGAGAACGTTGTCACAGACTAGTTTGTCGCAGTTTGCATAAAATTTCCTAGTCCTCGTGCACTATCATATTCCTACGCTGTTGCACACGTGGCAAACTCTTACAACTTTCTTCCTTCCAGTTTGATATCGTGCATGAGCAGTTCCGGAAGTGGAAGTCAAAGACGGTTCATCGATTGCGCTTATGGGTGTTTGGAGCATACTCTGGATGCCTGTCCTTGTGGAAAAATTCCTCATCACCTCGCGATCGATCTTGAATAGTTGAGAAATACATTCTTTCTCGTACTTGATGCAAAAATGTACCGCGTCGATTTGTTCGTTTCTTTGGCGTACCCTTGTCTAATCTAATAAATTGTATATTCATTTTGCAATCTATTTTTTGACACAGCTAATACCTCTATTGTCAATTTTCAGTTTTCAGGATTCTACATCGTTTATACAACGAAGTTTACTTTTTGAAAATTATATATTCATCAACACTCGTTTTAAATGGTGCTTCACTCCTTACCTAATGAACATAACAAATATTACCATTTATGCTATCTTTTATGTTTATTTTAATATTTACTTTGAACTTTTACAGAGTATTCATCCTAACATTTTGATTTTTGAGATATTTACACTAATCTGATACAAAAGAGGTTCAGAATAAAAGTTAACGAATACTTTGAGAAGAACAAAATACAATAATACAAATTTCGAGAAATTTTTTGATTCTCTAAGGAGCTCAGATCACCTTGATTTTTTTTAATATAGCATTACTCCAGAAAACGTATTCAACGGTCTATTACACAATGATCCCGAATGAATTTTTGCCCAGAACCCAGAATGTGCGATCAACGAAGAAAAATTTTCATTCATAAACTAACATAAATCAGTATCTATAAATGTTTTAAACTGACATTCGGGCGAAGAAGCCTGTCCTAAATGTAGTTTCAGATCTAAAAACGTTATTCGTTAATGAAGACCCAGACGGACACAGAAAAATTCAACAATATACAAGCGTGTGTGCCATCTCTCCGTAGTTCGGTAGCGTGCTGATTAAACGACCCACGAGCGAAACGTAAATTTCCACGAAACGTTCAGAAACTCGCACAATGGTCGAACTCCGACCCCGACGCCGCGGGAGGAGGCGTCGTCGCGCAGTGTGAGACGAGAACGCGCGACGCGCAAAATCAGTCGTCCTCGCGAATGCAAACTACGGGGACGCATGCATCGATGCACCGGGGCGAAATGACTTATTCAGTCGTCGGCAACCTGATTCGAGTCGAATTCGCATACGAAAGAGGAGCATCCACCCTGGAAAGTGAGAGAGAGAGACGGTTCGTCTCAAAACGCCCAGGCATCTTTTCCACGCTAGTTCCACGAGACGCGCGTATTTCCTATAGGAAATCTCGGATTCCCCGATGGCCGCGAGGGGGATGAAGAGCAAGGGAAAGAGCCGCTCCGCACAACACCGGCGAAATTTCAGCCTCCAGCGACCGACAGGCAGCCCCGACAAGCAAACAGGCAGCCAGGTAAGGCAGCCAGACACGAGCGATGGATGAGATGCTAACGAGACGCGAAACGATCGACTATTCTCGCCGGGAGAGAGACGAACAAGTCGGGCGTGAAATGGTTTTCCTTTTCCACTCGAGTGTCCGTGCCACCGACGGTCCGAGTTCATCCCCAGCGACAGAGTACGCGAGCCTCGCGCCATGCTGTGCCAACGATTAGTACAGTTTCGGTATTCCACGGGAAAAATAATTGCCTGAACATCACACCGATGAGCAACTCCGAAACGTTATTTTTCCAATCTTGAAGGCATCGTCTTCCTAGTCGATTTTAAAATGTAACTTCGTTCTTTAACGAAGGTACTTTGTCACTAAACAAAGAAATTAGTAGCTTCTATTTACTGTCTAAGAATCTCAAATAGTACAAACTATTACAATTCTGTAGTCCATGACGTTTTTATGTAAGCAAATTTAAGGTAAGTTTGCACATTGTGATAACTTTATTCTATAACGAAAGTACTTTGTCACTAAACAAAGAAATTAGTAGCTTCTAAGGATCTCAAATAATACATACTATTACAATTCTGTAATCTATGAAGTTTTTATGTAAGTAAAAAGGTAAGTTTGAACCTTGTGAAATTATAAGTTGAAACAAATATATACTTAAAGTATGCATATTGTCATTTTTGACCTTATGATTTGAACAAAGAGAATAAAATAATGGAATCATAATGGTGCAAGTCCATCCTTGCACTTTTTTTAAAAATTTTATAATCATTGTAGAAAGTGTAAATCCTGTTTTCGAGAACCATACTTATAAAACAGCGACTACCATCAATTTTAAACTGTAAAATCGACCGAAAATGAAAACCACAATTCGCCAACAGGTTTTGTACGATATTCGAACGAAACGATTCGATCGTGACAACGTTATTAGTACGAAACCGAGTTCGGGGATGCATCGTTGCACGCTGCAGGATTAACATCGAGATCGGAGGGAAGCTGGTGGATCGTTCACCAAACAATTTCCCATTGTACCAATCTTCCGGAGAAGCACATGAATCAAACAGAACTTTCTGGCAGGACCAACAGTGTAAAATGCTCACTGGCGCGCGATTTCACAGAGACTCCATCGTCTCCGCGTCTAACGAATCCCCCAGCTGCATTTTCACAAATGGATTAATCAGGTTCTGTCGATAACACCGAACGGAAAGTGCACTTTGGCGCGTGTACGCTCCGCCTTCGAGCCACGGTGCAATAATTCCGGGCGGAAAAGAAGAGAAGCGTAGACAAAGAGACCTCCGGAGCTCATCGTCGCGGTATCAAACAACGGAGACTCGCGCCCCCTCGCAAAAGACACGGTTATTGCACGAGTACCCTCGGGTGGAGTACAGGTGAAGTTTCCTCCAACGCGAGATCGCTTCTACTCAACGATCTTCGCGTAAACTTCGATCGACGGGTACTTCGTTCGCGTCTAATCCGCTAATCGCGATAAAACGAGGCGACGTGAACGAATATCACACTGTTATCTTGCAAAATGCAAAGACAATTCGATACACTGGCGAACAATTATAGGACACAATTACTGCAACTAAGAGTAGCAGACGAAATTCGACCCGAACTATTTTCATCGCAGGGATATTCAAAACATACAATCCATATCTACTAATGAATAATTCATTATATATTTTCTATCAATATGTCATGGTTAACAAATATTTATAATTATTATTTTTACTCTTAACCCCAAAAAAAAGAATTTTCACCACGTTTGCGTCGCTATCCATAAAATTAATTTTCAAGAACATCGAGATAGAAATTTACGAATGTACAAATTTTTTTATTATTTGAAAATAAAATTCGATTCTGCTGACAAGAAGATACGAGTTTCGGATGAACGCGAGGTGGTTGAAGTTCGATCGCCACGTGGGACGAGAAGTTTGTAGGATCGAAGCATTTTGAAAGATTACTGGACCGGAACGAAGGTTTATTGTAACAGGAAAAAGGTGACGGATCGTGAAAGTGTAGGATACCAGGCGCGGAGGAGAGATGATTTGAGAGGATTCAGGTGTAGTGCTTGAGAAATCAACCGTTCGTGAATCTTCGAGAGATCCGACTCGATTTCGGATATTGCGGGGGCGACGCGAACAGGATCAAATACTTTAAGCAGTTGTATATCAACCGCGTGCACACGGATAGCGCAATCTCTGGCGATGGTGGAGTAGTTCGGCGACGTGTACGTTGAATAATACCGGAGCTGGTGCAGAACCCTGTGGGACGCCACCGGAGACAAAGCGCTTGGCAGAAAATGTCGGATATGGATTATGAATCGTAACTTGTTGCGAGCAAGGTGTAAGATATGTGCGGAACCAGTCTAAAGCAGTGTCATTTATACTTAAGCTACCGAGCTTAGTCAGCAACAAGTTATGATTTAGAGAGTCAAATGCTCTGGTTAAATAAAGCGACACTGTACGCGAACGTTGACGTTCAAACATGGTCGTCGTTTAATTGATCGACGACTGCTGCAGAACCGTCGAAAAGTTTCTCAAGAAAATCATAACAAATTCTCTGGTAGACTTTGAAGATAAAGTAGAGGTAGAACAAGAAATGGAATAAACGATAGAATACTTCCAGGGGGAAAGAAACGAGACAAACGAGTTAGAAAACTATAACAGAATGTCAAGAAAGAGATAATATGGAGAAACATATTAGTTTCCGTTTATAATAAATATTAGATGTCTAGATTGTAAACGTCGAGGAAAAGAATTTTATTTATTTCGATGTTTAATAGCTCGAATGCTCTGATAAACAATTTCAGCAATGTTACCTCTGATACGTAACGAAGGAGAACAAATTATTTTGTTACAAAAAAAAAATTTGCGTGGTATGAATTTCTGTGATCGAATAAATGATCCACGAAATAAGAGAAAAATGAAATCCCGCGCGGAAAATCGATTTATACGGTACGGTTCGCGGATCACTCGTTACCACTGCTGGTCCGTGTCAATTTTTCAACGCTTCATGCAACGTTCCCCGGTTTCGAGCCACCCTATATTTATCACCGGCTCTCCATCTATCGTTCACCACTGGCAAATCTCTTTGAGAGCGATCTTATTGATGAAGCACGGGGGCTGCGCGACGCCGAGAAAAATTGACAATCGACCATGGCGGCGTCGGATCGCGACAGGATGAAGGACGCACGCGTGATTTATATCATAATCCCGCGGATCGGTGTCTTCGTTCGAACGACGGCCGCGTCTCCGGCGACGGCTTGAAAATTAACACCCCCCACCGCGACAGAACACAGCCATGGGTTTCCATTATCCGTCAATAATATTTACTTGCGTCCAATTTCCTGCCCGGTTGATTCGGTGGTTTACAAGCGAAATGTGATTTCCCGCCACGGTGATTGGATTGGCTCGACGTCGAAGTTACACGAGTCGAGTTACATTTCTGTAACCGGTATGTGAAATGTAAGCGGGCTGCCAATTTATCGCTGTAACTACGAACGAATTTCAACGCGAAAGCGCGAAGGGGGTTAACAAGAAACATATAGGAGTCCTTGTCGTCTGGAAAATCCAGTAATTCGAATACTCGTCTAATAAAATTTGTATAGCGTTTGGATATTTAAGTGTTTGATCATTGCTCGGATATTTGGCTATTCAAATGTTTAATTAATTTCTCGAATGATCGTTACTTTACTTTGTAGGGTGAGACAATTTTTATTTGCAAACTAATGGGGAATATAAATATATGTGAACACAGAGCTCTTTAAATTTTTTAACTTGCAAGAAATATTTTTTTCTATGGTATAAAAGGCTTTTTTTATAAGGGTTACGATATACAATTACTCCCATTGTACTTGACTGTTAATATTTAAAAAAAAACTACTTTGTAAATAAAAGTTAACACAGTTGCGATAAACAACATCTAATAAAAATAAATGGAAAAAATTGAGAAGAAACAAGTACCTTTTCTTTGTACATGCGTGAAACATTTTATCATTTTGAAAATCGTACTTTTCTCCACGTTTGCCATCACTGTTCTAAACTATGTCGCGAGCTTAAAAGGATTAGTAACGAATGGCCTGGCCTGTTAATCATCCACCCCCCAGTCGATCCGTCGTTTTTTTCCTTCGGAATCAGCTTCCCGTAAGGTCTTACTTACATTCGTAATCCACTCTGGGGCGCTTCCCATCGAGCGACCCCGTTTCGTAACGCATTCAGTCGCCGCACGGTCCGGTTTCGTTCCATCACGGCCGTATCGAGCGTAAAGTCTCTCCGAGCACAGGTACGAAGCGAATCAAAGTTTGTTAACACGGATCACAGGGTGGATATAAAACAGCGGATCCGTCGGAAGAATAACGCTGTCTCAATGGAAACCGGGCGCAACTTCTACGGACGAAATGGGATACGTGAAAGGAGGCGAGACCTGCCTACGTAATAACTTCTTCGCGTCCCGGCGCGATTCCCTCGGCGTGCCGGAATCGAAATGAGGAAAAGCTACGTGCATGTTCGTTTCGTATTTCACTTGCACGCTCGACGGATGATCGAGGGTGCGATCCGGGAAACAGCCGGTGGCGCGGGATAAACGACGATAGGTCTCAGAGTATTCCTCCTGTCAGCTCCCACAGAGTTCTTCAAAATGATTCTTCAACATCGACGAATCTTATCTCGCCGTTCAAAAATATTTACCAACAGTTATTCACGATACGGTATAAATTCCTAATTACTTTGTTGGTCTCTTCGAGCAATAAAGCTTCTCGAAGCAACGTGTAAGTGAGGGGGTGATGAACTGAATTATAGAAAAGCGATGCCTACGATGCCCTTGCACTGTTCAATTTCCAAAACTAATCAAATTCAAAGCTAATCGAGGATCCAAATAAAAGTGTATTTTTTAACACTAGAATTTTATTAGTAATAAGTAAAAAATGTTCTCGACTGAATTTTTGCAAATTTACTCCTGGTTTTCTATAAAAGAATGAATAAACATTTATTTCCATTGCATTATACATTTCTTTAAGTAACTATCGTTTTAATCCCTTTAGTACAAATAAGTACACTACAATTGTCGATAGTTCTAGTGTTAATTAAGAACGTTTTGACTCGCTTTTATTCAACACTAGATTCATGCATGATATTAGAAAAAAAAATAATACAGCTTGCCCTATGCATCGTTTGAAAATTATATTAGAAAGAATTGTTCCATATATCTCTACCTATCTTAATTAAAATATTTTTAATTATCCACAAAGAGGTATTGTACTAAAATCGAAATTAGTTTCAAAGACAATTTAGCTCCAGTTTTTCTCACTTGTATTATAACAAACTTATATATCATAGATTTATTATTTTGAAGCGCCCACCCCTGTTGTAACCGCCTAATTTTTACACTACCCCCTTAACATGAGCGTTTATGTAAAATCTACGCCCTTGGATGAGTAATTTCATTAGTTTCATTAGTCGTGTTCCATCAAAGCCACACGCTTCTAGTTGCTGGAACTTACCGGTTCGACGAAAAAGAGCCCAACGTTAAGCAAAGATCTGATTAAAAGTTATGAACGGAACCTGTGCTGGTCGTGTGTACTTTATTTACAGGGCTTCCATAATTGGCTCTCATTTTTCCCCGGAAAACTTAAATTCTTTCCTTTGCACCGCGATCGGATGAAAAGTTTCGTTCGACGCATAATCTAATTAAACATTGTCAACCGATGGAAAAATTGAAAATTAATTAGCAACCTCGCGTCGATTTTTCCTCATTTCCTTGGGAAATTATGCAGCGAACGACCCTCGACCGTTAAGTGATTTTAAGAGTGATTGGCATTTGACAGATCCCGGTTTCCCTTCCATAATGGGCAAACATTTTGAAACCTACAGGTTGTTGTTGACTTGTTGGTAAAAACTAAGTTTGACGCAACTCGAAAAGTTTCAAAATGCCTCAACCCTTAACTAACATATGCTGTTGAAATTTCTCTTTAATCGAAAAGCAGATCCAGAATGTTTTGAACAATGTCAAGAAGAATCTCTTTATGTCTTGAACTTTCTACTTAATTTATTCTCTATGTGCGTGAATGAGTGACTTACACCTCTGTGAGATTTAAATGTATGTGAACCTACAAATAAATATGAAAACGACAGCTTTTTTAATTATTCCATAATATCGAAAAATAAATCGATGTAATTTGAAACAGATGAAAGTTACTTCAATAATCGTCGACACAAAACTAAAGTGATTAATATCAAAATTTCTTTTGCAAGAAATTGTAATATACGTTGGTCCATAATTTAAATAAATTTGACAAACTTCGGTACTATCTCTGTGAACCAGAGTTGTATTTCAGAGGTTCGAATAATGTGGTCCTGTTTCCTTTCGCTAAATTGCTCTTTTGAGTTTGATCGTAACAGAATTTGGAGTTGGCGCTCGACGGTCCCGCTTCGATGGAGATTGCTTCTCTTAATCCGAGTTCAGAGTGCCTTATCCTTTACGCGAATCTGTTTTATGACTTTCGACGACATACCACCCATTACGTACCCAATTTCCTATTCATCCTCGCCTTCGACTTCCGTCTAGCAGAGGTTCTGGACAAGATCCTGCGTCTATCAGTCTTCCTCGCGACGGCAAAAAGTGGAAACGCTCGTTTCGACGCGAAAGAAAGCTTCCCTGGTACTCCGGGAACGCGGAAGAGGGAAAGCCAAGGAAATTGGTGTGCTTCATTATACGAAATCGTCTGTATAAAACGGACATCAGCGTTGGAGGAGGCCTGTCGTCGTTTAGGTGCGGTTCACGTTCCCAGATAGTCGACTTGCTCGCCTCTGAGGCGATCTGGACTCTTTAAAATTGAGCACGAAAACAGGAGGCTGATGGACTTTTACGAACACGTCTCTCGAGATAAAAATAAATTCGAATTAACATAACTACACCGTCCAGGCGAAATTTCTCTGAAGCCTCGAGTTATGTCCTCTGCAACGCTCGCGAAGAACACCGACTGTGCGTGAAAAATAAAAGCAATCTTGAGGATGAACCTTCCGTTTTCTCACTTTTTGTTGATCTCTAAATCCATGGTAGTTTCAGACGAATACAAAATTTTTTAACGTTTTGTTAGCACGAAAAAATCTTCAAGGAAATTTTGGGAATCTGTTGGCAAAGAATCCAATCTTTAAAATATCAGGAAGATTATTGGATGATTTCTTTTCTTGGAATTATAGCAATCCAAAGTATGTTAATTTATTTTTGAAAGAATGTTAGTCATGTGCAGAGCCAGATACACAAACAGTTACAAATTTTATTCGCGAATAATTAATAAAAATGTTTAATTCGCGAAACAGCTTTCGCCCGCAGATTTGATCGACTGTCTCTTTAAAAACTTAAAAGAAATTTACGAACAAACGTACGAAACATAAACGAAAAAATTTCGAATTTTTAAATAAAATTCTCCCAACTTTGTCCGATACTCGATTGTTCGTTTGCGTTTAGCTGGATTAACCTTTACATTATGTTCTCGTCCAAGTGATTAACAATAGCGACTAAAAAATCTCGTGGGAAAATTTCACTCTTTTCGAACTTTTTGGTGGTAAAATTTCCCAACGCGAAAGAAACGACAAATTGTGAAAAATGAATCCTGTATAAACGGACCACTGTATCTCGCTGTGCAGCGGGGAGATTGTAATCGCGAGAATTGCGAGCTCGTTTCGTCATTAAATAGCGTAGAACGCCAGAGATTGTTTCGCTCCTGTTTGCACGGCAACTGAACAAGCAATGAAACGACTGACTGGAGATAGTCAACTAATTATGGCCTTCCTCACGGGCCAGAAAACAGAACAATGGTCTGTATATCAGCATTCTGATCGCGCTTCGACCCTACATTAAAGGATATTCAGCGTCAGAGTGGTTAAGTAACTTCCACGCGATATCATTTGTCGAGATTAGCGTCGATTGACTATCTTCGCAACGATTCAACGATCGAGAAGCTAAACCGATAAACACGTTTACTCTCGGTATCTTTGCGTAGCTGTGCCAACTATTGCCCCGTTTATTTATTCCTAACTTCGTCTTTCAGTCATCGCGAGTCTTCTGTGCAGATTCTTCTAGTGTAGAATATTTGAAAGTAACGAGACATTTTATTTGACAATATATAAATGTTTCTAAAACGAATATTCAAAGTTTATAAATATATTCTACTTATTGTAACGATAATATTGGTTCACAAATGTTTGCTGGAAGTATTTGCAGTTCGCTATTTTAAAAAAAGAGACAGGCTTAAACCTAACCAACACCATAATTTTATTGAAAAACAATGAACACATTTTATACTGTATTGTAACTAATGACAATCCAAATTATTATTTAAAATATCTACGTACCGGTTACAGAGTGAGAACAAAAATAAAATATGAAGTAATAGAGCATATACAGACTATTCTAACGGTGGAGATAAGTTTCTGTCGAGCAAGAAATTACTATTATTTTTACAAGTGATTTTCTACGGTTCTCTAGAATTTCGTAGAATACGTTTCCGCTGTATCATCAGCGAAAGAGGTCTAGACCTGCTAGGATTCGAAACCAAGCCATCTCCCGTCGCAAATAAACGTTAACTGCTACGTCACCCTTCGTTCTATATCCCTGGATATTTGTCTCACGGTATTGCTATAGAAAACATGTCCTTGATCCCACAATATTGCGCGTTTTATTTGCCAAACTTCGATCTCAATATGCTCTCCTTCGCCGAAACATCCAGAACAGATAAAAGACCCTACACGAATTCCGGAACGATTCATTCAAATATGTGACTCGAATAAAATAATCGCAAGAAAATGCTTCAGAATTAGTAATAATATTTTTTCTTAATTTTCGTAATTGCTTTGGATGATCTTCGAACTTGCAGATCATTATATTCGTCTTACGAGCTTCTATGAAAAGCCGAATAAATATATCGTTGCATTTAGAAACAATTTTCTTCAAATTCTCGAAAAATAATTCTCTTTTCAACTATTGGAAATAAAAATACAAATTAAATAGAAAACTAAACATTTTGCAATTTTATAAAATATATATTGCTTTATATTTTCCCCCATATTGATTTAAAGGTTCTCTAAAGTTCTTTAAAGTTTCTGAAGTCTCTAAATCCGCAGTCGTTCGCTCTGTAATTAATTATTCCCTCAGTCGATGATCGAAAATCACGTTCGACTAGTTCCTCATTTAGTACAAGTGTGTATATTAATAAACATACGTCCCTAGCAAATTTTCTAAAATTCTCGAGAGCACGAGAAACATCCCGGGATTGGGAATTTCCAGATATTCGAAGTTTGTTTTCTCAAGGAACGGGAACGAAAATTTGTCAAGTAACGTCGAGAATTTCCGAAGCGAGATTTTCGAGCACAATCGCTAGTCGCTGCGGCGAAGTTACGTTTTTACGCAACTGCATCGAGCTATAAAATTTTTCAACGTTCACCGTGCTCAACAAACTTCCCTCCAACTAGAATCTTTTTCACCATTCGGAGCTCTTTATAAGCAGCAAAACATTCTTCGATCGAGAAGCAGCGTAGAAACGGAGCAGTTTGTGTAATTTAAAATTGAGAATCTTACAAACACGAAGCCCATCGTTCGCTATTGAACGCTGGGGTCACTTTAGATCCAACGTTGTAATTTGCTTAATCAAACGCGTTAGCATATTTTTATCTATTAAAAGATTAACACTTGTTAACAGTACTAAATAGTACTTATACATTCGTTCCATTTATGTCAACGCATCTGCCATGTCGTACAGCTAAAAAAAATTAATTCTCAAGATTAAACGTTAAAGAAAGTAAACCTACGAAGGGCTCTCGAATTTTAACGAAGCAATAAATTGTGGTGATACTAATTTTCAGTTGTCTGAAAGCAAAGTTTCGGTTTGGTGGACAATTTGACGGGTTTGGTCTGGCAATCAGCTCGTCGAGAAGAAAGTGTAGGAGCCATTCGCGAAAGAAACGCAACGCGACGAATAAAATGGAGGGTTTTATTCGCGGAGAGGCAGCGTAACCGAGGCCTAACAACTCTCATTATGTTCGTCGATATCGTGGGGGTGTAGAGGGCTTTCTTCATCAACCCGTGTCGCTGTTCGCCGTTGAACGTTCGGGTAACGATAACGTCGCGCAGCTAGGCGAGTTGTCGGCTCGAATGACAGCCCTTCAAGTGCAACGTCGAACCGGAAGCTCGGGGTTATTGACTCGCCACTCCGACGCGCGGCGTTCGACGTTGTTGGGAACGCGTCTACGTGAAGGCACGCGCTCGTGTACGTCGAGACAGGGGCAAGATCGACGCCGCGGAGATGCTTCGAGTACTGCCAGACGAATAAAAGGCAACTTGAAAGAGCAGACCGAGACAGGTAGACCGGTCGGCTTTTCAGCCCGGAGGATTCGTACTTGGTCGCTGGAGGACAGCCTCGTCGCGATAATTAACTCTGTGCAAGATTCTTTCTCAATGCCGACGCGGGCTCGAGAGGAAACGACCGACGGAGCGGAAACGGTAAACGATATTCCTCCGATAACGTTGGCTACGATCAACCAGAGGCTAACGATAACCGTCGTTGCGCGAGGTACCTCGCTATTGTCTGGAATTTCCCTTACAAAGGGACTGGGCACGAGAACACAGAGGATTTCTACGCGAGCAACATCGTTGAACATCGTCGAATCGGTTATCGAAATTTTTAATATGGCTTCGAAACGTTAAGTGATATTAATACTAGGTCTCAGACTCTATACTTGAAGTTAAAGAATTCATGAATATTATTTCTTAACGATTTATGTGAACTTGATGTAATTATATGAATGTGTATTCTGATTGAAAAAAGACTTCGTTTTAGAAATATATGCCATGTAAAGAAAACATTGATTGGGTATACATCATCAGTTGTAGCTCCAATAGGGTTGATAACTTGTTCTTCTATATGTCAATTTTTTATTTGAGTCAAGTAAATTCATGTTTCTCTTATTTAATTTAATTGTAGTGTAAATTGTATTAACTGAGTAGATCCTAATGTTACGATGGATCATGTTGTCATGCCACGCAGAAGATATCAACGATAAAGGAATTTGTGTCAAACAAATGGATGCCCAAAAGAAGTCCTCAAGGATGAAGAGTTATATTCTAATGCAGTAAAGTTTTTGAATAATATTAATTTGCAATGTATATAAAATAGTAATCGATTGCTAAAAAATTAGTTTCCTCTCTGAATAAAATTCGTCAAGGAACGAGCGATTCGGGAAGAAAGAACTCTACCGAGGATCGCGAAATATAGTTTGGATATTTTTTAGCTGGAAAACACGCGATTCTGTCAAATTAGTCGCGAAGCAAGCGTAATTGCGAATTGGATAAACGGAAATACCGGACGAATCGAACGTCAAGCGACGGCTTATTCGTGCAGCGGAATTAAATGGAAAATTATTACCGGCGGTGACACGACTCCAACCATCGTTTAAACAGATGCAACGGAAAACCAGAAATTCCGGGAACGAGCTCGCTGCAAATCACCTGCGAAATCAAGTTACCGGAGAACAGAGGGACAGGACTAAACGCGACTCGCGAAACTCCAATGTAACCGTATTCGAGATCAAACTCGATCGTCAAACAGGCGTTTTTGCCAGGCGGGCGTATAAGCTGTACAAACAGAATCCGTTCGCTAATAACAAGAACCGTGCACCGCGCGTCATTGATCGCATCGCGTTCGTTCAAGTATGCGTTCGGAGGGTACGCGTGGATTTGGATCGCGGGGACGAAACCAATGAACGCCAGCGTCGAAATAGCAACGCGTCATATATACGCTTGGCATTCGATGTTTGGCGACTGCTGTGGTCATCATCTGATGGTAAAATTACATTACCGTGGCGAAGTGGTCGAACGCTCCAACCCTGATTTCCCAACCGACTTTCGATCGGCAGCGTTTGGCTTTAGGCACGTCAATAAAACTTTCCATCAGCTGAAATTCCGTTGCAATTTTTTATTTTTATTCTAAGCGTGGAACAAATAATGCAGAGTAAGCGTACCGAGCATACACGAATATTTTTAAGTTAATCTAATCGAGGCAGTTAGCTTTATATGCATCAATAAGAGTTTTAACCAGTGAAATTTCGTTGCAATTTTTTATTTTTACTGTAAACGTGGAACAAATAATGCAGAGGAAACGTACCGAGCATATATACCTATTTTGTAACCTGATCTAATTGAGATTTTATTTAATTTTAACTGTGGAACAAGTAATGTACGTAATTTCCAATCGAACTGTGATTTCGGGGCTTTTTTGAAAAATGGACCCGTAAAACAAAGCAAAGAGTCGTGTAAATTGTGTCAGTGGTGTTAGTTTTTCTTTTTAATATCTTGTATTAAAAGGTTCTGATTTTTAAAGGTATTTGTACATAATAAATATAATCGTTAAAGTAAAATAAAACACAGGAATTGTTTCAGTAATTATAGTGCAACTACGTGAGAAAAATAAGTCGATAATGTGAAAGAGAATTTCTTCGTACGAGTCTTCGTTTTCGAGAAAATCGACTTGGATCGAGTACACGTGCGATAGAATACGGCTTGGATGCCGAGGCAAGTAGAAACAATGAGTAATGGCCAGACGCGCCAAGTCTTATTCGATCGTACGCGTGACTTTTCAAATTCAATTATCTTGGGAACGAAGCACTATACGAACAAAGAGCAGAGACGATTAGGAATCAAAACTGCCTTTAAATCAAATTTAATTTGTGATGAATCGTTCGTTAACTAAGAAAAGAAGACTAATTTAAGCCAAATTTAAATTCTGAATCTGTACTTGGAAAAGATTAGGTTGTGATAGAGACTATTAGGTTGTGATAATAACAAACTTAAATTTAACTTAAAGAAACTTAACCTAATACTAGATACAACAGATACAGTTTCAAGTTTGTTATGATTATAACCCAACAATTACGTACAATTGATTTCGATTACTACAAAGGGCTTACATCCTTAATTCTATAATTTTAACATTTTTATAACTACGTGGCTTCTATTTTAAATATTGACTTTAATGTTATGTTTGTAGGTATGGGATAAATATTGGTATGACTGGGTGTGAACAAAAAGTGTTTTTATTGGGGATATTTATAGTGTATAATTTGATATCGATTGCAAGAATAATCGAAAAAGGATCTCCATCTAGAGTAGTCGTTGAATCGTGCATAAGTTTGTTTTGCCTTCTTTAAAAATATATTTTATATTATTATTTAAAGAGGGGCGTATTTTGAAACCTGTCTGCATGCCAAAGATTCCTCCACATATTTATAAAGGAACGATTTTACCTAACTTTTTTTAAAGGGCACGCTCCAAGACCGAAAACGCTTAAAGTAATTGTTAAATATTTGCCCGAAGGACTGTTACTGTTATGAAAAAGCGATAGTCCGTCGCAGAAAGGTTCAGTGAGTATGATGGATGTGGAAAAATTTCATAGACCGACGCTGGTTGGGTAAAACTGTGACTTTGCTATTGTGACATGTGGTGTATGGGTTCGAACCTGTTAATCAATTCAGCTTGGTTTCGGATCGATACTTGATGTATACCTTCAATTTGTTGACAATATGACACTGCCGTTATTGTTTGACTCGGATTTATAAAGGATTAGTGATTCATACCATTCATGGACCAGCTTACTAGTTGTCAGTTTCGATACACGTTTCAAAACTTTACAAACCACTGTCCAATTCGATTTCGATTCTCATACATTAGAAGTCCTCAAGCTTTTTCGTCTGTGAAATATCATGTATTCCTAAAAATTTATACAAAGCTCTATCAAGTTTTTGTTTATGTAATTTATATTCTAGTCTCAGTTTTAAGAATACTACTGGTTTGGTTCTTTCGAATAATACAAAAGAAAACTCCCTGGAGATCTCTGTTTATTCCATATTGATTCTGTTGAAACAAAACCTATTTTCCATAGAGTAACAAGAAATCAAAGAAACAAAGAAGATACCGTTATAATAAATAGAAAAATGTAATTTACAATAATAGTAGTACTATTGCTCATTGATATCAAAAAGAAAGGAAACTTCATTATTTTGAATATTTAAATTTATAAATTGATTGAGACTCTTCTTGTCTTTATCATGTAGCATTATTTTTAAGCTTGAATATACCTTTTACACGGTCTAAATTTTGCAGGGTGTCGGCTTAATGATATTGCACTTTACCATAACCCGGCAATATAATTTAATATATATATAAAAACGCAGTCGTGTAGCAACCATTTTTCATTATAGGTTATGATCCTGTCTAAAACTAGGTCTCTGCTGTTTCGAATCTCAAGAGACAAGAACACCTTCGAACGTATCAGCTGTTGATCATATGTCAGTTGACGCAATACTTCCTACATTTCTTTTTCTCTATTATTGAGTTGGTATTTGTTAAGTATTAACTATCATAAATAACCCATAATCAATTTTCGTTTAAAAAGAATTTATGTACCCTTCAGATCCCTCGAACAAAATTTTTTGAGTAACAATCGAATAATTTTATTACAAATAGAACCTCTTCAAATCTCAATTAATATTTTTACCCGACTCACTGTGTCCAATTTAAATTCGTAATATTTCGATAACTTTCTAACGGAAGGAAGCTTATTCTCATTTCATTTCCTCCGTTTCAGTTTTTCTTCATTAAACTACCAATGTTTAACTCGAACGATGAATATTAAACATGTGCAAGTTTCTTCCCGTGGAAAAATTAATGAAACACTTAGAATAAATATTATTTACAACCAAAAAATGTATATTTGTAAAAATGTAACACATTTGTTTTATTTTACTAAAATAGAAATGTTATATAAAATATTGTTGACGGTTATCTCAAATAAAAGTAAAATTTCACAAAATATGATGGATTTAAATAATTTGATGGATTTAAATAATTTTCTATATTGTTCAAATATTATGAAATTCAAAAATGTCATCGATGCCTAAAATATTCGAAAGCCTAATTATTCTAACAGTATAAATTATGTTTACTGAATATTTGACTTATTGAGGTATTTAAATATTCAAATACAGAAAGATTTGACAAATAATACCAGCTCAAATACGAATATCTAAACACCTTTTTGTTCGAATAATAATATATGAGTTATGATTTTTAAGTGTTTAAATCCTACTTTCATTCGTCTAACAGCAAATTCTAGTTTATACATTAAATATGAAACCTAATCAATTAACACTCGAAAGTCAGTTCCTTTTATTCTTTTTTAAAATTAATTTCCAGAAATATGACTAAGCAACTAATTTAATTTTAATTTAAATTGAATTCACACTGTCAATAATTGTTTCTTGTAAAAACTTTATATGAGCAACGACTCATAGATTGAGAAGTATTGTCTCGAATCCAAACAAAGAAATTTCTGAGTGTCGACAAAATTATTAGATATCGTGTAATATGATGAAATTTATAGCGACCATTGTGATCCAAATAAACATTATTAACCTTTGACGATGGCAGTTGAATATTCTACCGATCGATACGAGTCCGATCGAAGCAAAAACTAATATCCAAAGTACGTAACTGGCGAAAGATGATGTAAAACGTAACGAGGACGGCGCGCATGAAAATTCAACAAGTGAATATTGGAAATCTCGAAAACCAACGTAAAGATAGTGATTCCACTCGATCGATCGAGGCCATCAGCGCCGGAGAATGTTCCATTAATTACGCGGAAACCTTCAGCTAATCAATGGGTAGTTAGTGGCCAATGGTTGGCTCGCATCAATAATCACTGGACGACGTGGTAGTATAGTACTGGGCTTTGATGCGTTAATTTATACCACCTGCATTAATGCCCTTGTCTCACTGGTCCGGAACGACGATTGTCTAAGCCTCTGTACGATCTCTCGCCAGGTATGCGCAAGACGCCGCGAACAAGACGATATATTATATTAAGATCAAGTTACTCGAACCATCGCAAATTTCAGAATACCCATATACAATTCGCCTTCCACGGAAATTGGCGAAACGCAAATTCCTGCACCAGGTTCGTACAACTATTCGATTCGACGTGATGCCTCCAGAATCTCCCATTAAAATTTTTCCCAAGGGTGGTCGAACACCCTGTATAACCAGTCCCCAATTGCATAATTCACCCCGCATAGCACGTCCCTATGTTTGACAGTGGAGGACACAAGCAAATATTCGGATACCAAATGTTTCACTGTATCATAACTCGGTGTTTCGGCACAGCCACGCTGGGGCGTAATAACTGTGCGAGAGTCGCGGCGAAAACGCGATTAACCGAAGAAAGAGGGACACTGAACCCCCAAAATTTACTCGCCGCGTAACAATGACCGTTCTTCGAGCTCCCGCGTATCCGAGTACCGTGCTCGCCCCGTTATAAATACCCCGTGTAAACGTCTCCGTGACACTGACTCCGTTCCTCCCCCAGCGACCCGCCACTTCCGCGGCTTCCGCTTTTGAGTAGTGACAACGGTAGAAACAATGAACAACCCCCGGGCCCGTTCCCCCGGCAAACTTTTCCTTTTGTCCCGACGTCGGTACGAGGAACGCCGCGGTTGGACACAAAAAGAAACTACTGCTCGGTTTACGACCAAACAATACTTTTATCTTTCGAGATACGTCGCCCGAGCGGCCGAAAACTCGGCACCGCCTAATTAAATTCGGCCCGGCAGAAGAGAACCTAAATGGCTGGTTCGCGCCGCGGCGCAATAAACTTGTAAACGGTGGAACAATGGAACGCACCGTCGACGCTTGGAAATTGTTAAGTTCATTAACGTGCTCCCGCCGACGCGTATCTTTAATTAATACGGTCGAAAATCCCCGGAAGCGGAACCGTTATCCTTTCGAAGCGTATCGGTGTATTTATTCCCTCCCTCCCCCCCCTCGATAGGAAATGTTATTAAATGCGCTAATTAAAATCTGCTACTGCAGAGACGGCACGGTGAGGGATCTCTGTGTTTTGCAATCCCGTGAAACATGAGTTCGGTAGTAAGTTTTATGACGGCAATTTGCGTCGAGTCTCTCTCATTATTCTGTTGCGTTCGCGTCACGGCGTAAAAAATGTTGATAGCGATCGTTATTGTTTCGCGAAAAAATTACGCGATCTTCGAACGCGATCCCCGCGATCTGATTTTATCGGCCCCTTAACGAGCGCGGTCGAATTAACTCGAGCGAACGATACTTGGGAGAAGTGCGCGCGATCGTGTTTTATGCAACCATAATGTACTTGTTCGAACGAACGCGGGCAATGAAAAATAATCCGAGGAAAGTCGTGACTCTGAGAATGGGGGAATTATTATTTTACTGTTTGCGCGTCGAGAGACGTCGATGAATTATTTTAACAATCGGGTTCATTCGTTTCGATATTGATACAGATTCTACAAACGCTTTATTAATAGATTATTAAAGATAGAATTTGTTTAAAATAAAACTATATATCAAACTGGAATAAAGTTCGCTAATTTATTACACTCAACTTGTCTCTCTCGCAAGTTCTCGAACGACCATCTATTCCTATACAGAGTGTTCGGCCACCCTTGGGAAAAATTTTAATGGGAGATTCTAGAGGCCAACATAAGACGAAAATCAAGAATACAAATTTGTTGATTGAAAAATTATTAACGTTTAAAGTTTCGTCTGTAGAACGACAAACTGCGAACAGTTGTTAGTGGTTGTTACTCACAAAACTTTAAGGTTGTCGATACGTCAGTAAGAATAGTTTCTCAAGCTAAGTGAAAACCACTATTACAGGCGGAGCTTTAAATATTAACATTTTAACGAAGCCCCAATCAACAAATTGGCACTCTTGATTTTTGTCTTATTTTGGCCTCTAAAATCTCCCATTAAAATTTGATATGCCGGATAATTGGACTATATCTACATATGAAGTGATAAAAACGAGGAATATAATCACAGATCTCGGGCCACGCACTATATTTGCGGTAAAGAATTTTTTTCTTGAAAATGCGTAGGAATTCCGGGGTTTGTCTATTCACCAAAAATGATTGTAATTGATCCCTGCAACCAAAAATAATATTTTCAGAAAGATTTGAAATTTTTTAATTTTTCCGAAAAATTTCAGGATCTACTGAATTTTTTTCTCGAAAATGCGTAGGATTTCGAAGGCGTGTTTATTTACCAAACATGATTGTAATTGACCCTTGCAATCGAAAATAATTTTTCCCGAGTGATTTGAAACTTTTCAATTTCACCGAAAAATTTAGGCACCTACTACCTATCGATTTTTCTTAAAAATTCGTTTTCAATTTTTCGTAATTTTGTTTAACGTCCTACAGAAAAGTTGTCTAATACTTTTTTGTAGGTACCTATGAGCTCTACTTCAGAAAAAAGCTTTATTGAAATATATTCACTATTGTAAGAATTATGGCTGTTTGAAAATTGGACCACTTTTATAGGGTTTTTCACATTTTACGGGGTCAAAGAGCAACTTTTCCAATATTTTTACAATTTCTACATATTCTTTAGTAAAATACGCGTCGTTTGCTTTTTTAAACATTAAAATCCTTCAATCCGTTCAGTAGTTATGATGTTTCAAAGATTTGCATGAAATTTCAGGGAAACATATCAACGGTATGGTCAGACAATAGATTTTCGGTCATGAATTTTTTTCTCGAAAATGCGTAAGAATTCGGGGGTATGTCTATTGACCAAAAATGATTGTAATTGACCCTTGCAGCCAAAAATAATTTTTTTAGAACGATTGGAAATTTTTTTTTCGCCGAAAAATTTTTCGACCTTCTATTATAGTTATTCGGATAAACCATACTTGGGATATAAAGCGATACAGAGCTTTTTTCGTTTCGTATTTTTGAACACGGTGTATCTAAAAATATCGACCAATACAAAACACCGTAGGAAGAGAGACAAGTTTACATTGGAGAGACTCCATGCGTGTGATCGAGGTTCTCACTCAGCATGAGAAACTCTACTTAGTGACGCATCCGCAGCCTTACAGGTTTTGTGAGTGAGAACCACTATAGCAGCTGTTTGCAGATTACCGTTCCACAGGTGGAAGTTTAAACATGAATAACTTTTCAACAAAGCCTCAATCAACAAATTGGCATTCTTGATTTACGTCCTATTTTGGCTTCTAGAATGTCAGTGTCGCGGTGTCTGAGGCAGAGGTCTGCTATCTCGCTCGCTTGTTCCAAAAAGTCGTCGAAGAAGAGCCTCGATGTAAAAGTTACATAAAAATAGTTTCGATTAACATACTGGAAGATTGAAAGAAACCCAAACCCGGTGCCTCTGAAGTTTAAAAACGATATTCCCGGTAACGGAGTTACATCACTGCTCGTGAAATTCTACAAAGGTGCCTCGAAACGAGACCGAAGAAGGAGAAGAAGTATACTCGAAACTCATAAAGAACGATTCCGCTGATGTCTACATGAATCAGGCCATTATCATGCAAACGTTAGAAAATCGAATGCTATAGAGAGACAATATTGCGCGTGGGAGGGGAAGGACGGAACAGAGAAGGAAAAGCGGAATGCCACGAATTTCGTTCGCATGGTTTCAACGATGGAGTTTCGCCGGGGCCGGGCGAGTTGGTATCGCGGCAGTCTGGCCTGATAAAGGAGAAAGCCTCGATATTGGTCAGACAGTGGAATGCCCCCTGTTCGCGTCGGACAACAAGATTTCTCCTCTGTACCCACGTACCAGTCTCCGTCAGTCTCATGGGCCGATGGATGTGGAAGGAACCGAGTCCGAGGGAGAAGGGAACGTACGATATGGCGAAGTTAAAAGGAAAATCAAGGGGATCGAAAGATTGCGATTGGGAACAAGTACCGTTAAGCGCCAATAGTCTGCCCGTTGTCACGATCAGACGTTCCCGCAACACGAAAGCCACACGCGTACCCCTCCTCTTGGACTGTCTTGGGTCCGAGAACAAGCTCCAGTAAATTGAATTTCAGGAGGGGGGGGGGGGGGGGGGGTAAGCAGTGTGGATCGTTGAGGAGGAGAGAGACAAGAATCGCAGCAGGTGTACAAAACGTGGTAAAAAAGAAGAGTGAGTTATAGGTAAGCGAGAGAGAGAGAGAGAGAAAGCTAAGTAAGGTAAAAGTTTGGGGCCGCGAAACCCGTTCGTTTCCTCGCAATTCAGCTACTTAATCGCCGCCGAAGAATGCGAAAACAAGGGGAATGTTATCGAACGGAGTTAAACGAATTTGCTGAATAACCCCGGGACGTACACGGCGTTCGATTCGTCGACGAGAGGCTCGCGTGAAACCGCCGTCATCCCCTGCCTCCGCCCCCCACCCGTTTTCTGTCTATTTGTCGAATAAAATACGGGGAATTTGGCGAAGCGGCCGCATAAAACGCGCATTATTCTTAACTTTTTCTCGCTCGCGGATTCGCCGCCGGGAACCCCCAGGGCGCTAAGCAAATCTATCCCCATCAGACGCAGAACGACGTTACCCCTGCTTCCAGCAGTACTTCCGGACACCCCTCTGATTCTTCGCGTGCTACATAAAGGATGAATCGTCGGAATTTTCCAAGTCAGCCGGAACGATCAAACGGATGATTATGATTCCTAGCGCACGGCACACCCTTTGATCCCTTTTATCGATAATTCCTGGCCAGAGCCGGTGGGTTCTTCGTGGTCAAATATTCCGCTCGCAAATCGCGGTCCTGGTCGTCGATTGACGTTTTCTTTTGAGCAATACGAGAGTTATTTAACATGGACGGTGGGATTCCGGGTCTAGTTTGACCCGAATTTTTATTCTACTTCATTGCGACACGACGTTTCTGATTTAACTTTTGCGTTATTGTATTGCTAAATACTTTTGTTTATTATTACCATTGATTTTATAAACTTAGTCGCATTATTATTGTAGTCACGATTGGAACCAATTGTATTAATTAATACTTTTTTGTTCTCCTATGTTTCTATATTGTTATTATTTGTTAAAAATCAAAACTTCAGGACCCTAGAATAAAATTTGTATGGGTCTAAATGGACCTGGAGTCCGTTGAAATATTTTTTAGTTTAGGTACAGTTGAGAAAGGGATGTGTCGGTTAAATTCGAATGTTCAATAAATTTCAATACTTGGAAAATAGCGTCTACGATATGTCTTTAAGGGATGTATTTGATAGCACATTATATATTTGCACTGAAACCGACAAATTTAACATAGATATAGTACAAATGTATTATTAAATGTATTAAGAAATACATTAAAGTGTTGCACCATAACAGCAACGAGAGATTATAGTATTCATTTTATTCAGAATCAAATTCATTTAGCTCATCGTCTTTTATGTTTATTGTAATATTGACTTATCATGGAAAAGTCTACAAGACTATTTTATTTTAAAATTTCACAGAGAAAAATTTGAATACAATATAAGTCGTGTATGTATCGATGTAAAATTGAAATATTTCGTCCATTAAATTTAAGTTTTACTGTACTTATCGAGAGAAAAGTTCTTAAAAATGTTTATAAATTTTGTGGTTATAAAATTGAGATTTTACTGTATCCATTGAGTTGAAAGTTCTTTATATTGTAAGGCGTGTAGCCTATATTAAATAGTACATTTTAATAATATTTATAAATTTGGTACTCAACGAACAATCGTTTTTAGGGCTCTAGAGATAAAAACCCAGTGGCTTATGGATTTAAATTTCGAGAACGAGCAGACTAGGCAATAAGACCTGCAGGACTTATCCGTCTGATAGAAAATCGTTCGTTCAAGAACTGTCTGGCTACTCGACTGAAATGGGACGGTGCACCGTCATGCATAAATCACATGCGACATACAGCATCTAATAGAACTTCTTCCAATAATTCGTTTGATTGCACACGAAATTGACATAAGTTTTCCCTATTAAACTCCTACTAGACACAACGAGGAATCATCGAACTTTATAAATACATAAACAGTTTTGTAAAATTACCAACACCAGCTCAACTTGTAATTAAAAATTATCAGATAGCAAAAGTGGCTATAACTCCGAAAACAAATCGAATAGACATATGTTTGTACGAACGTATTTCAGAAGTTCACAAAACAATTCGTTTAAAGATATGTTTTGCCTACTAAAAAAATATAATTTGATCACGATACTTAAGACTTTGAACAAAATCGATTCATAGATAATAATAGTTACATTTTTTCATTTTTCAAGAGCTAGAATATCCTTCAAACATGTATATTTATTTCTCTATCTATTGTAGCGACACTTCCCACAAACGTCACCAGAGGGCTACGCTCTACACCTCTCTCACAAGTGCTCGACAAACTATCGAAAGTCTTCATTCCTCCTACAAAAGCAAACGTCCACAATACCAATCATTTAATGCAACACATTTCTTCATTCCATCACACAGTAACCTCAACTCTTTCAACTTTGCAAACAACCAGAATTTTAACGATACTCAATTTGGAATAACCTTCTAGTGTTAAAAAGTCACTCGGACGTCGAAACAATAAATGACACTATTATTCAACGAATCTATACACAAAACTGAAGATTTGCATTTTCAGACTCAACACTCGATCAAACTCAAATTAAAATTTCTTTGCATTCTCGTTACTCGTAAAAAATGACGTTGCTTAAGACTTCAGTCATCAACCCTCGTAGTTATTATTGTTCCTATTGTTCGAACGAGTCAAAAGTCCCGGAACAAACAACTATCCCGCGCGGGGGCAACAGTTGTTGGACGACGGGGGTGGCGCGTTAAAAATTCAAGGAGACGCTCGCGAAATTAAATATCGCGGGACCCGTACGTGACGGCAGATGAGCCGCGGAAATGCGGATGACAAATAAAAGGTTCGGGTCGGTTCCCTGAAAAGAGCAAACGCGGACAACCGGGGGGACGTCTGCCGCTGGAATGGACATGAAAGAAGGCCTGTCCTTCTCGCGCTCAACACGAGATATTA
This sequence comes from Colletes latitarsis, assembly GCF_051014445.1. Lineage (NCBI taxonomy): Eukaryota > Metazoa > Arthropoda > Insecta > Hymenoptera > Colletidae > Colletes > Colletes latitarsis. The sequence continues at coordinate 11,836,614 of NC_135139.1, read as the reverse complement.
AAAACAAAAGTGGTCCGCGGGTAGGGAGCCCCCGCTGCAGCAGGTTCATTTGGAATGTGATTCGAGCGAACCGACGAAGAGGGTTGAAGTGCGTCACGCGGCAAGAGCGATTGTTTCGCTTCGCGATGGCATTGTTCAGACGTATACGTATGTACGTTCCGCCGCGTAGAGACAAGTGCGACCAGAAAACCGCGGCGGCTGACGCGTCCGTCAACGAGAAACAACAAAAAAAAAAAAGAAAAAAAAAAGAGAAATATTTACGCCAGATGCATATTCATGCGACGCGATGCTCTCGTGCCGGTCCAAGTGACGCGGATTAATATGCATAAAATCCTTGCGTTGCCGCGGAACTCGGAGACGAATTTCAGAATGTATCGTTACGATATCCTGGGAAGAAATTTCATCCTACAAGTCCACTCCTACAGTTTAGAAGAATTTTCTAGCTAAAGAGCGAGTTGGGAATAGTTCGAGGCTGAACTTCCATAACGCGAACTAATATAAAGGGTTCCGTGAGCGTGAGTACCCGGAAAACGTTTCTTTGGAACACGAGAGACTCGTCAGATGTAATTGTATATTATGATCAGAACCAAAAAATAGTTTTTTGAAAAATACAGGTCTCGTTGAAATCACCGACACCAGGTTTTGGCGATAACAATTTTAGCCAATGACAATGTTAACAGACATTTATATTTTTAATCTATTTCTAGAGATCATGTCAACAACGAAAACTGACGTATTTTCCTATGGGAAATATATCGTGCAAGAAGATGGCTATTCTGTAGGTAATTAATATTTTTTTCCAATAAGAAATAGAATTAATTGGTAAGCATTGATAGCTTTGAAGAAAGCAACGCGGGTAGCAATAAAAAGTTGTGATATTACTGACGCCTTAGATGTAATTATTGGGCTTCGTCGGTGATAAAGCTATTTAGTAAAAGAATAATGACTCACCGAGAACGACGAGCTTCACAGGTCTGCCGGATAGAATTTTTCCGTGGTCATCCTCCAACGTACACCCCCATGTACCGTCGTCTTCTAATCTAACGTTGTCTATATGTAACGCTGCTGTGATGGAATCGCCAATATATCTGTGTCCAGTTCCACTCATCTCCGTTCTCGTGTTGATTGTAATCATATCCACCGGGCTTCCCTCGTGAAGCCACGTCGCTGGCTGCACTCTGTAGCTCCTAACAAGACAGTTCGTGCCAATTAGGGAATTAATTTGGGACGTAGATATTGGCTGCTGGACGAATTTATTGCCACGTCAACGCGAATTCTATCCACAGACGACGATACGGATTTTTCGCAATTTTTCTTTGTATTCGAAAACGTTGCTTCGGTGAAAGAAATTAACGTTTCTGGAGGGACACAAATATTATATTTTTAGCTTTACTGGAAACGTATCTTTTAAAGAAATCGCAAAACTATAATTATGTACGAGGTTAGGAAAGCGAAAATAAATTAATTAAACAAAATTCTATATACGAGATCTTGAAACGAAACTAATGTAAATATTGGAGGGAAATATGTACCAACTGGGAGTTTATTGATGTTGCAATTAGGAGAATTACCTTCATCAGAGTCACGACGAAACGACGACACAAATAATTCAATCTACTGCACAATATCCACAGAAACTTATGAACCGAATAAATAGAATTAATTAAAATGAAGAAATTTCACGAGACATCCTGTGAATAGATGGGGTTATACTAACTTACAATTGTCCCACTTTAATTATTTATATCTTAAAAAGTGCCGAATACACCCAACATTTTAAATACACCAAAAATGGTCACAGCTAGATCCTAGAAAAAGGAACTCTGCAACATTCGACAAAATAATTCCTGACCTCGTTCTGTACAAAACTATTTCTTAACATCGAAGCAACATTTTCTGTGGTCTAAAAACAGTTTCTTTCTAGACACGACGAAAATTCATCTTTCTCGATAGAAACGAACGCCAAATAGCGGTTGCATTATCCAGGGTAAATAGACCGTTACAGCCGTAGAAGGAAGCAACGAGAAGTCGTAATGAATCTCCTCAGATCCGTTCATGTACATTCCATTTGTCAATAAAGAACCCTAAATTACCTGGCCCCGGGCAGCAGAAGCCTCGAGTAATTTCCTTCCAGCTCGCATGGTAGTACGACCTGTTTGTGAGGTTTCACCACTAGTTCCAGGGGTGGCTCTGACTGCGCGGCGGCAGCTGTATCTAAGGAGACTGGAACATTGGTTGTAGCGGAGGAACTGGTAGACCATAAGTCCTCTTCAGGGGCTAAAAGTGCCGCGGGCTGCGCCACGTCGTCGGACAGAGAAATCAACGTCGAGCTGGACGCCGTTGTGCTCGTGGTGCTTGTCGTGGTTCTTCTGGCACGTCGTCCACCCTCCTGTCTGCCTCGAAGGGTGAACACACCAGCCTCGTTCACGTACCCTGTAATAAAACAGGAGACACCGTGATTTTTCTCTCCCCTCTCTCTACCTTTGATCGTTCGATAAATATGACATTCGAAACCGAGCAGCAGAAAAGAAACGGCGATACAAGTAAACCGTTCTTAGTTGAAAACTGCTTTTGTAAATCCAAAGTTCGCATTTGCAACTTCATTGATATACTTCGTCGAATGAAACGAAACGAAAGAAGTGAAAATTCAATCTTAGTTACGAATAAATATTTTTGTATTAGCAAATATAAATCGAATACTGTTCGAGTGTACTTTGCACATTTGACTATACGAATATGTTTAATACGTTTGGGTGCTTGAAGGGTAGTTGAGTGTGTATTGATGTGTATTTCTATATAAGTTCTTTAAGTTTGTCGTCTCTTTTCAAACTTCATTTTCGTTTAAGGTGTCAGACATGGATATCTGACCAGTTATGGATTATTGTTTAATCGAAAAGTCTGGGTCTGCGTGATTGGTTGCACCCGGTGCAACTATGTGTCCCCAGTTTCAAACATGTGTCCTGTCTGCTACCCAGCTTGTGTCCTCGTCGTCGGAGCAATTTCAAACACTAATTTCCCGCACAATGCAGTTTAGCATAGTAAAATCACTATTGAACTAATATTAGTGCAACGTTTGTTAGTTTGATACTATATTAATATTAACTGTGAGTACAACGTTTCATATAAAAAATACTACGTGTTTAGTTGTTTAATCACACAGATAATTTGAACTGTTTCCTTAAATACGAAATTATATGATATAAACACTCAAATGTTTAAACGAAAAGTGATTAAAAACTAGATAACTGTTCTTTTTTACAAACAAAGTTGTACAAAAATGTAAATTCTTTTACTCACATTTTTTGTACAAAATAGAGATTTTATTTCAATAATGATTCGTATTTATTTTGTATTATTTCTTTATATTTACTGTTTTAACACGCTTAACACTCGCATTTGGAATTGATATGGTGTAGGAATAATTTATTAGGCTGTATGTAATAAATCGTTTGAAGTATGGATGCTCGAGGGATGACGTTCACTCGCTATTCAACTGTACAGCTATTTAATGAGACGAACACAGGCATAAAATTCGAGGGAACTATACTGTGAACGATGTTTCGCGAAAGCAACGGTGCTTCTTGACTAAATGGTATTTCTAACGCTTGGTCGATTTTCCCGAAAACTGTCTATCACGACCAAGGCTGTGGAAGGAAAACTAATTATGACTTCGATGGACCGCAAATGGCTATAACTATCTAGCGCAACTAAGGCACTCTGTCGACCTGTCTACCCATCCTCTCGTCACAACGTCGATAAACTATGGAAGAAGGAAATGTTTGTAGTTGAACAAATGATGATGACGCTGAAATTCCAACGTCCCCGATACTTTACGTTGCACAAACGCATCGCTTCAGTGTCTGTCATCCTCTTATCGACGAATAATTTAAATTAAGCTACCTTTGTCGATCAATTCGCGTCTCGTTGGTATAAAATTTAATACGTGCCGTGTCGTTTCATATTATGAATACACGCAAATACATTGTAATTAATTATTTAAGTAGTGACAATTTATTTCTTTTCGACAATAAAATTTAAACACCTGAGTGGCACTAAATACCATTAAAAGTGACACGTTTGTATATAGCTCATTTAAATAAAAACTATTGTAGCACACTTAATAGTCAACTCTAAACATAAAAACGATCGTTAGTTATTTTTACAGTAATACATTTTTCAAGTATTTCTGGAATACTAAACCCTAAGATGGATCCACCTAAAGACGTTCAATTTACGAATCATCGCCGTTATGTTCCGTGGCTCGTGCGTATCGGCCACGTGTCAGGGCAAAGCGCAAATTCGATTCGCTGCGAGCCAATGGTCGAAACATAACGCGAAAACAAACAACGCCTGGATGGAAGAGTTGAAGCAAACTTGCGACGGGATCGCGATAACGTCCATTGCCGAACGACCCGTGTTCATCAACGTTCGTGGATATACGCAACTAGTTATACAGAGCCATCGAGTGGACGTTAGTTCGACGTTGATGCATGCATTATTCAGCCAATGTATCCATTCATTATTCATGTCATGATCAATGGATGTCAACAGACCGCGATCTGTATCTGAGCACGTCGCCAGGGCGGAAAGTGAAAGCACGTTGTCGTTCGAATGCCCCTTCGACACCGAAGTGGTCATCGTTGCTGATCGGACTTTACGAAATGACGGAACATGACACGCTCGACTTTGTCGCTATAGCAGATCAGTTACAAATCTACCAGATCTCGTTTACCAGCGGATCGATAAGTCAACAAGCCGGACACGTTAATTAGGAAATCCTGGTACTAATGGGAAACGTATAACTGGTTAGCGATATTCGCGTTTCACCGTCACAATTATACCGGACTACTGTAATATATATGATACGCAAGGTGCAACGAGCTTTAATTAAATTGGTTGACGGAGAATGAATATTTCACGATCGAGACAATTCTCGACGAGCTACAAACCTTGGAAAATCCGTATCGATTTTTGTATCATTCGACGTGCAGATTTAAGCGTTGACAGAGCAATGAAATGGTTACTTTTGACGATGGACAAAAATATAATTTTTAATCTCATTTATTCCTGCGTGAACGCGTTGGATCGCTGAATTTTCGTGGTAAATAATTTAATAATATATTTTCATTTAAATACCCTCGTAGTAATCATTGAATTTTCACCTATAATTTGAAAGGCTTGTTTACGTTTATAATAAAGAGGATATTATTTTATTATTAACGTTATAGAAAACACGATTCTAAATTCGAGTGCACAGATGATTCTGGGGATGTGGAACGCAGTGGGAACCGATAGTAATAAATTCAGGATCGTAGAAATCGGCAATAGTAAATTCTGGAGTAGGAGGAACCAATAACAATAAATTCTAGAGCAAGGAAACCGACGATAGGTAACATCGAACCTTTGGAGTCGGTATCGATGAATTTCGGGTCTAGAGAATCAGTACGGTCAAACTTCGGGTCGAGAGAATTAGTGTAGTATGTGAAACATCGGTACTGATAAATAGTGGACGTCTAGTGGGTCGGGAATTCTAGTATCGATAAATTTCGAGTCGTGTAAGTCAGTAGGATCAAACTTTGGTTAAAGACAATTATCACAGAAACGCGAAACATCAATGTCGAGCAACATTTTTTTGGAAAATTTGATAGACTCCGATATAATATTGATTATTAGTTCATTGTTCTCGGTTGAGGAGTCTTTCCAAAGTCTCTGAAAGAAGTCTTTAAGCGTGGTCCTTTCTTTCTTTTGCCTTAGCACGATTTTCCTATGGAAGAAAGGTAACAGAGCCATCCTCGTCCAGGCCACGAGCTTCGCGTCACGATGAAACTTCAACGTGAAGAGTCTCGGCGTAACCACTTGTCCCTTAACGAAACAGTCACACCTCGACTCTTATTTTACTCGAAAAATACTTTACCTACTTTACTTTAATATCCTCATATTTTTAAGCAAATAAAATAAAACTTAAACGTGTTTATTATAACTTTCTTTGGTCACGTCGATCGAATGATTATTATTTCCTAGCTTAATTAATTTTTCTATAAGTAATCTCGTTGCAAGTTTAACATCTCTAAAATATTACATTAAAGAATGTGCTGACGAAATACAAATTAATCGTTGAATAGCCTGTGTTGCGAGCCAGTGTCTCTATAAATTCTGCATGAATTTCGTCATGTATTAAAATCTAAAGAGCTTTAAAAATGTATAAAAGATCAATTTCTATTCATTTATAAGTTGTTTGTGTACAAATTATTAAATTGGTAGATTCTTAAACAATTTTTATTCGATTGCAGAATTATCTAACCTTTAAAATTTGTAATATTAATCCATAACAATATCCACGAGTAAATTCTACGATTACTATTTCTCCAAATAATTTTTATCTGACTTTAATGACATTTTGATTTTATCTACGTTGAAATTTAAATACCTCCTAAAGATTAATCGTAGGCCGAAGCATCGAATTAATAAATCTTCGTTCTGTTTAGCTGTCACGACCACTGAAGAATCGCTGCTTTATTCCTGCAGAAATTGAGATATCGAGGCTGATCAATTTCGAGTCGTACGAAGCGGTAACCGATAAACTTGGGATCGCAGGGATCCATAATGATAAATTTCGGGTCAAGAATATCGGGTCCAAATAAATTTCAGATAACGAAAACCCGCAGCTAATGTATTCAAAGTCGTAAAAATCGGCAGAGATAAATTTCGGATCGCTGTAAGCTGTTACCAAGGAATCCTGTGTCGCAGCATCCGGCACGGATAAACGGGGTCCGCCGTGCTCGTATCTTTCATTAATCAACCCTGCAGAACCTCGGTTACGGTGGCCTATTTCGACCGTGCGTCAGCCCCCGTAAGAAACATTTACAGCCACGTAAAATTCTTGACAAAGACGTTGTTCCCGCTGAAACTGCAAAAGCAGCTTGCAATGAGCCGCAACAGTTTCGCGCCTTAAAATTATAAAGACCAGAGATAACAGCGTCGGGTAACGTCTCTCGCCGCGTGTTTGTCCCTCGTTAGTTAGAGCCTCCTATTTCACGCGTGGACGGAATCGCGTGTACACGCGAAATTAAGGCTCTATGTATTTTAACACACGATATTAACACGCGCCTCTTAACCGAGACTCCTTATTTCACGTATACTTAACCTTTGTTTACTTGCGTTTACCAACGAAACGTTAATACTCATCGGGTAAAAAATACAAAAATTGACTTTACTAAAAATTTGGCAATAACAAATATGACTTTTACACTGATAAAAATAATTTAACCTATCTTTCGTAAACACTTTAATTCGCTTTTTCTCCCTGGAGAAGTTGACCTATATCTTTGCATTTCATTTTCAGAATCTAATATTAATTTCTTCAGTTACCTTTGCGAGATGATTTGGAAAAATTGCTAAAAAAATGAACAGAATACAATTGATGATGGAAATCGTAAAAATAGTCATAGTCTTTTTTATATACTCATCAATTGATATGTGATGTATGGAATGCATAGAACGTCTTTCTTTTTTTAAATATACAGAATATAGAAATATGATAAGGGTCTTATACTTTTGTCCAAGACCATTTCTAAGATTGTTGGAGTATATAAGTATAGTAATGGTAGACAAATAACAAATGGTTGATGTATGGAAATAACGGTTCATGTTGGAAACGTTAAATACACGTGAAGTAAGACATACGACTATCTAATGTGCATCTGTGTATCCGTGACATGTGAAATAAGGGACATTGCCGTCTACCCGTGTTCTTTGCGATAATTTTCACGGCTACACGTGTATTTTAATACGTGTGCAGGATCGTAGGAGTCCACTCGTTACGCGAGCCCGCGATAAGCCGTGTAGCTGCCACGCGGCGACAGTTAAAAAAAAAAATGGTATACGGAACGAAAGACCAACTGACGCGACGCGATGTCTTTATGACTGCATGTTTGCAGTGTTTCATCCAAGAGACTTGTAACCTCGTGGAACTGCAAACATTATAGAAATAATTTTTATCAACACGGATAACAATTATATTTAAGAAGATGTTACGCATTTACTTAACACCATCCATGCTGAGAGTTTGTCCCGTGCTGTGTTTCACGAAAAATATACAGAGTGTTCGGCCACCCCTGGGAAAAATTTTAATGAGAGATTCTAGAGGCCAAAATAAGACGAAAATAAAGAATATCAATTTGTTGATTAAGGCTTCGTTAAAAAGCTTTTAAAAAATTAAATTAAAAAATTTCAAATTATTCTGAAAAAATTAATTTTGGTTGTAAGGATCAATTACAATCATTTTTGGGGAATACACATACCCCCGAAATCCAACCCAGTTTCGAGAAAAAAATTCATTACCGAAAATATAATGTCTGATCATGAATGCATGATTCCCCTGAAATTTCATGTGTTTCAAATCGGCCTGAAAAAATTATTTTCGGTTGTGGAGGTCAATTATAATCATTTTTGGTCAATAGACATACCTCTGAAATCTTACCCATTCTCTAGAAAAAAATTCAATACAAGCGGAACTTTGAACGTTAATAACTTTTTAACAAAGCCTCCATCAACAAACTGGTATTCTTGATTTTCGTCCTACTTTGCCCTGTAGAATCTTCCATTATAATTTTTCCCAGAGATGGCCGAACACCCTGTATAAATTCTGTATATTTGTACATCACTTTTGTAATTTTTTTGACAATGATCGAACAGATTACAGAACACTATATTTACTGGATGCTTGGTTTTATGCATAGTGCTGACGTTCAATTAACAAAAGATCTCCATTTATTTTATCTGCTCCAACTAGTTATACAATCGATTCACTTCGATGGTTCTCAATCGATCTAAAAATTAATTTTCATTTAAATAAAAGACAGAGTCGTTTGAATTCAACCACGGTTACGAATACCCATTATAAATGACAAAAATTAACCATTATTCCTGTGAGTATACATCCTAAGCAATTAAGAAAATTAATAAACGTTCGAACTTTAGCTTTACAAAGATAGTAAATAAATTGATGACAGAAACGAGAAAACGCGGTAGCCCCGGTACAGTATTCGAGGGTTAATGCAAAATTAGATTGCACTCTGCCGAACAATATATAATTTGTTATTCAAAGTACTCATGGTTCGGTACGCTCGCTATTTTACGCACACTTGGAGTTAATGGTTATTCGAGATTAACGGACAGCCTCTGCTCTCAATTATTCCGCTAAATCGAAATTCTACCGTATCGCCCTTTCCATCCACCCCCCGCGGTGCGTATCGCGTTTTGTAAACATGGTACGCTCCTACGCGACGCATCTCCGTACGTGTGCTAGGATTGCAAAACGGTTAAGAGATTTGTCACCTCGTGTCACTGAATAAACTCCTTTTCCTCTGTTCGCGAAACTCCGTCGCCTCGGCTGACGTCTTCCCAGGACGCGATTTGCGAGTCTCCGCGGCAACCCCCTCGCGTCTCTCCGTCCCTCGCCGCGCCATTGGCTAACCGGAAACCCCCCTCGTTCCGATTTCCTTTGTTTGCGGCGCATCAAACGTGAAATATGCGAGTTCGCCCGGGGAATTCCGGTAATTTGCGAAGAGGGATCGGGGTAACTCGGGCTCCGTCTTTAATCCCACGGAATACTAGATTTGTCGAACGTTTCACGAGCTACGGGAAACTTTGTCTCGCGAAACGCGTGTGATACTGCCGGAAACTTCGTCGGAAACTTCTTCCTCGCCGCAGCTCCGCGCGGATATAGGATCCCGTTCCGTCACGGTATTAATCGCTACTTATTTCGAGGCTTAACGACGCCATAAAGAAGTCCGAAGAAGACTCTGCGGGTCGAGCGTATTTATCCGATCGAATTTGTTGCGCCGTTTTCCAGGGAACGCCGGAGAGGTGTATTTATATCGGTTCGGTCTGTTTAAATGCGTTCACTCGATCGTTCCTTCGGTTTCAATTCGTTTGGTAGCAGGAATCGCGGTGGCGGAATTCAATCCTTTTTCTGCTCGTTAGCCCATTGACAACGAACGTTGTTTACAGAGTGGAACGTTTAACTCTCGACCGTCCCTCGAGTCGATTCAACACATTTCTCGTGTAAAAATGTATATTACCCGTCTACAAACAAAATACGAATGTCCAGGTTTGGGAGTACGATCTATTTATATATTTAAATATTGGATTTTTCGTTTTTTATGCGAGCAAAATGTTCGACAAAATGATTCGCAATTAGCGTGTAAATCGGTTATGTATCCTCCAGCAGTTAACAATTCAATTTTTTTAAATACGAAGTATGTACTAAAAACTGAATTGATGCAACACTTTTTAAAACGAAAACAAACATTTTAAAATTAAAAGCAAAATTAATCAATTATTTGGTATAGACTGGAATTTATGTATCAAGGTAGGAATTATTTAAAACATTTTGTATGATTCTTGAAAAAAGTATTTGAGATAGAAGTTGTTTGATTTTATGAAGGAACTACTTGATGTTATACGATGTTGTATAATTAATAAACGACTGGTTGAATTAATACAGATAAACGCGTAATCACGTATTCAACAGTTTCTATCGTGCAGTTAGGTAATCAATATTTTTTAAGCTGCTTATTCGGAACCTGCACAGTAAAGCTGCTTATGCGCGTAGATACTCAATAAAAGTGTGAATGCACGAAGTACGCAAGGATAGATCTGCTCCATATAGGCAGCTGCCACAAAATTATCCGAGTAATTTACTTACAGGTTGTAATATTATAATAAACACTCCCAGTAACGTGTATTGAAAGCATTCAAACTTTAAACGCGTACAATTTCAAAACTACTCGTATTTTAATAATTGAGCCGCTGTTAGAAGTGGCAAAGCCTCCCCTATAAAATGGTTTCTGGATTATGTCGATCCCACTTCCCTTTTTGGAGATATTGAGAAATTTAAATGAAGAGGTTATTTTTTAAATTCCACTCTCCGTCTTACAAAAGTATATTAATGCGTATTAAAAGTAACAAAACTTTAGATGCGTGCAGTTTTGAAGCTACTAGTATTTTATCAAGCCATTGTTAGAAACGACAAAGCTTCCTCTTTAAAATGGTTATTAGTTTATGTCGATCCAATTTTTCTTTTCGGAGATATCGTAATTTAGAGATAATTTTTTTAGTTTCACTATCTCTGTCTCCATCTAACGCGTCGAACCTCTCTCTCTCTCTCGCACGTGTATCGTGCTGACCTACCCCAACATCGTGACAAACATGACCAAGTGACGTAGTATTTCTGAAAAGTTCAATGACCGCGCAACGTAAATAATGTTAAGTAAACAAACGCTTCAAATCCTTATATCTCTGGAACTAACTACGCTATCGACTTGAATGAACACTCATTTTAAAGGGCATTTCAACCTCTATTCAATGAATCTAACAACTACAATAATTTATGCTGCCTTCTATGTTTATTCTAAAATTTACTTTGACCCTTTATAGGGTGTCCATCCTAACGCACCAATTTTTGAGGGATTTTCACTAATCTGACAAAAAAATGTTTCCCAATAACAGTTAACGAATTCGTTGAGTGGAACAAAGTGCAAAAAGTTTCGAAAAATTGAAAGTGAAAAGTGTAAATGTACTCGCTGCGATTTCTTTCGAAACGATTTACGAATTCGCTCGAACTCAAAATAGATTGACGTTGGCGGGGGAACCGGGGTGAAAATAGACGGAACTGACGTAGAAAAGAAGGGAGGAACGTAACGGAAAAAAGGAGAAACAGTGTGCAACGTCAGCTTTGTGTATATAAAGCGGTAAAGATCATAGACCACGTCTCCTGCAGCACGTCTACGAAAGAAATAAGAAATATAAACTCCGGGGAAGGGGAAAGCGAAATAGAGAGCCTGGAAGGGGCGAGCGAAGAGTGACAGAGTGAGAACGGGGGAAGGAAGAATTCAGTGGTATGGATATATATCGTCCGGGGAATTTATCTTCCGTGGAATTCGCAGCACGAACGTCTTTGATGGCAACCGGAGTGATTCTCGCCCAGCCCGCACCTACTTCTACCTCTGCAATCCCCCGGTACTCTTCGTTTCGATCCTCTAATCTCTCTTCACCCTTTACTCCTATCCACGGTGTCATCCTGTACTAAGCCCTCTGTAATACCCTCTGCTACGGAAACAGTTACGAACCCGGTATTCGTTCCGGTACTGGCTCGGTAATTCCAATCACTGCAACCCTTTCGTTAATTCGACTCGACAAACAAATATCGAGTACAGTAATAATGCCTCGATATTCGTTAAAGTCTGCGTTAAGGGTACGCGATCATGATACGTTCTAGCTACTGTTTATATTTTTATCAACGTCGAGCAGCTGATAGCTGGGCCATTCCACCTCAAATCGATCAATGGTTTTCTGGGATTTTGTTAAAAATTGAATATGATGTGAACCATACAATACTAGGGGTAGTTTAAGTCATCAGTTTGCTGATTTCGAATTTGTTAAAAAGATACAGGCTTCTAAAAATGGGTCGTACTTAATAATTTTTATCTCTAATTTATCGTATCGCTAATTTTAGGCGAATAGGAACGAAAGATGAAAATTCTTATGCAAAACAAATTTTGAACGAGGTGAACGATTTAATAAAAATAAATAATATGACATGGAATATTTCACGTACTGAGCGTCACGAATAATCTATATCGTTATCTATTGTTCAAATAAAATATTGCCTATCTCTGATTGAAATAGCAGAACGAATAAAAACACGACTTTATATAGAAATAAATAATTCGTCCAAAAATACTGTTTGGCAAATGTCATCCATTTTGGCATATTTGAAATAACGTTAAAGAATAATTGAATTGCTTGTCGTTGTTATAATTAGTTACGGGGCAGGTAAAAAGAACAAAGATTGAATTAAGAATCGTATTAGTATATCAAGGGGATATAAACAAAATAACAGTTGATGAAATGGACATTCTGGAATCACCCAACAATAACGATTTTATTGCAACCGATAAAACAAAAGTTAACTCCCGGCGTCTGATCGGTTTCGTTCGACAAACACGTGGAATCAGGTGCAGGTAACTAGAAATCGTTACGATCGGACGAACGATAATGGTTACGGTCAGCGGCCGTAAACATTGTAGACCATGGAGGATCCATTTGTTTGTAAGCACTATCGGTACATTATGAACTCTCTTGCTCCCGTTATTGCTGATCGAACAACGTTAGTGTCGTAAACATTACGCGTTCGCCTCTCCATGACTACTACTGTTTCTCTTATTTTCCTCGAGGAATTCTAGCGTAAACAACTTGCCGAGAAACGGTTAAGTTTATTACAACGAGCATCGAATAAAAGTTAAAGGAACGATTTACCGTATTTATATTTTAATTCCCCCCATTTTACGACGACAATCGAATATCAGCCATCAAGGTCTATTAAACGGCGATGCAACGCGAAGGTTTTATATTCCGATGCAAGCAAAGGTTTAAATTGATATGCAGTTTCAATATAAAATTACTGATACGCTCAACAATATTTGCATTGCCTATGTTTATTAGAAGCCCTACGAACTTTGGATGAAAATAACAGAAACGAATTTCTATATTTATATTTTAATTACCGTTCGTTTCACGATCAAAGTTTATGTATTGAACGTCAATGCGATGTAACACTTTAGTATCAAGATGCAAGCAAAATTTGAAATTGATATGCAATGCCAATATGAAATTAAACCCTCGGTTGAAACTCGCACACGTAATGATACTTATATATATTTATATTTCTCTCGATGCAATATTAATCGGAAGTGAATGTTACGAAGTTACTGATATCTACGGGAACCGAGATTTTACATTGATTAAAATAATTGCAGTTACAGTCATTCGTGGGCAGAACGAACAGGAATGATCAGGAATGACGCATCAATCGAAACGAGAGAATTGAGCACAGATACGAAAGCGAGGTTTGTAGAAAATTAGCTGTAAATAAAATTGTTAAAAAAATATAGTAGGTTTCATATGACACAGAAAAATTTCTAATTAATTGTCCACTGTGTGATTCTTTGTGCTCTCAGAAAAACATATATTTGTAGGAAAGTATATTGTAAAATATCTTTCGCAAAATATTCTTCCACGTGAATGGAACTTCTTGCAAATAGAGAAAATTGGATAAATATCAACGAATAAAAATTAACTCCGTATGTTTTACGTTTGCAACATTCCGTAACATACGTTGTATATTTACAATTTCACTCAATAAAGTGATAAAAAAAAAGTCAAATTCGTTTCCAGATATCAAAACACGTTACAAATTTTAAAAATAAATAGAAACTGTAGGATATCGTGCAACGAAGTAAAATGTTGAGCAGCGAAAACGTAAACACCGTGTATGCAAACAAAAAATTAAATTAACACAACGCTAAATATGCAATCCCACCGAGATGGAATAAAAATATTTTTACGTGTACAGATATTCTTAATAAAGTTGTTTATTGTTCTTCCAAACTTAAATCTAAACGACTCGTAGAAGAATCAATTTTTTTAGGCTGATTTTTATCGTAATAAAGTATGCATAAAAAAAATTGTTAGGATTTTGCATTTATTTTGTAGTTACAAACAAGGAAATTTGAGTAATTATGTATGCCAAAATAAGAGGAAAATTAAGAATGACGAAATTGTTACAGAAATATTTCTCATGCATCAAATAATTAGCTTTAACGTATGTAATTTATCCAATTTGTAGATGAGATCACACTGCGGTGGTTTAAAAGTATAAATTAAAGAGAGTAAACAATCTCAAATTGTGTACCTTCGTTTTAGAAATAAAAATTCTAGTAAACTGTTCCTTTCTTATAATATAATTTTCTCTTCGCAAATTATCTTATGCTTCGTGTTTCTTTGTAGTAACTAAGTCTTAAATCCGGATAAAAGAAAAATTAACAAAATTAAAACCTTAGAGATAAAGACAATAGAGTAGATTAAGAATGCAAATCAAGCGGAGCCAGAAATTCTGATGCTTCGTATCGCTGTTTAAAAATGAAAACAACCATTTCCTTTCCTACCAAGGAAAACTACTATTACTAAATAATATGATTTTTAAATGATATTCAGCGATACAAAGATTCGAACCGGATCAAATAGAATTTGCTGATCGTATCGACGTTCTTTTTACGTCCAAGTTATGCAACAAAATAAGCCTACAGTACAAACGTGCCCGAACGTTAATTCGTGGTTCATTCGCGAACAGACGGAGCAACTGTATCCGCTTGTTCGCGAAAAATCAATTTCGTACGCTGCATCCCGATTATCAACGATAAAAAAAAAGAAAATGGAAACCAATCTCTCGAAATCGTTACAAGTTTCTACTAAAATGAAAAAAAAAAGAAAAAGAAAAATTGTAGCACGCGGCGAGAGCGTCCTCTGCCACGCCCGAAATCCCCGATCGCGATGCGGGAACGCGTGGCCGTGCTTTTTAATCCGCTTAAAATCCCTCCCTCGTTGCGTGCACGAAAATTACAATTCCCAACGACGGTCGCGGACAGATTCTTATTGTGCGACGATGACGACCGTGAAATGGACGAATCGTTCTTTGACGACCGCGCGGATATTATATGCGTGTGGGCGGAGTGGTGA
Source organism: Colletes latitarsis (assembly GCF_051014445.1). Classification (NCBI taxonomy): domain Eukaryota; kingdom Metazoa; phylum Arthropoda; class Insecta; order Hymenoptera; family Colletidae; genus Colletes; species Colletes latitarsis. The sequence continues at coordinate 11,821,035 of NC_135139.1, read as the reverse complement.
AGCCCTTCGACGGACGTAGTTCCATTAGCGGCGTCGTTGTCCGGCCAGCAGCGCGGGTCAGTCGGGATTCTAATCTGACCGCAGGGCATGCCTTCTAATATAGATAGGCTTGATTAATTCCGCGGCAACGCAGTAATGCGTGTGATCCGCGGCTGGCCGTGATCCTGGACGATTACGAGGTGTTAGGCCGACGTCCCGATGCTGTAACGCACACCGTCGAACAGTATCCCAAGGCGTGTAGACTGTTTTCGACCGAAAACACATCCTTCGTCGCTCTAATCCGCCACGCGCGGAGCTATTAACCCTTCTGTCAATAATAGGGCACCGTCAAGGATTGCAAATCTAATGGGTTCGATCGCCACGCGGAGCTCAGAAATCTCATCAATTTTTTTCGTGGTGGAAAAATATAAAATAGAAGTACCTTTATCTCAATTCTGTTTGCCAACATGGAATTTTTATTAATACTTAGTGTATTTTTTTGCTGGGGTCTTGTTAGTGGAATTATTACCATTAATTTAGTTACATGAATATTTGCTGGGTACGTATATACAGGATGTTCGACAACCCCTGAGAAAAATTTTAATGGCAGATTCTAGAGGCCAAAATAAGACGAAAATTAAGAATAACAATTTGTTGATTGAGGCTTCGTTAAAAAGTTATTAACGTTTAAAGTTCTGTCTGTAGAACGGTAGCGTGCGCGTGATAGTGGTCCTCATTCAGCATGAGAAACTCTACTTACTGACGTATCGACAGTCTTACAGTTTTGTGAGTGAGAACCACTATCACGCGTACGGAACTGTTTACACCTTGCCGTTCTACAGGCGGAACCTTAAACGTTAATAACTTTTTAACGAAGCCTCGATCAACAAATTAGTATTCTTGATTTTCGTCTTGTTTTGGCCCCAAGAGTCTCCGATTAAAATTTTTCCCAGGAGTGGCCGAATACACTGTATGTATGATCATACTGTGTAGTACTAATATATATAGTGCCTTCAGAAATGGATTCTACATGTCCTATTTGACAAATTTTGATTTTTGTTAATATTTAAAAAGGTTCAGTGCAAAGCAGGTGTTATTTTGCCGTTTGGTATATTCGATTCGCTTCACCTGAATAAGATAAATCACTGCAAAATGAAAATAATTTGTATTCGTATACATTTTAAGCTAAGCTTATTTATACCTCATCGTTTGTTTTTTAATAAGCCCTTACAAAAAGGGTCATTCTGACTGCCTGGACCCCTTAAAGACCTCGATTTTGCTCCACGCGTTGGGGACGCAAGCCTAATGTTGCAACGAACGCGGTACGAGTCTCAAACGGAGGCCCTAACCCAGACCTGAACAGCGAGAACGTCTGGTAACGTTCAAAGAAATACGCTCGCTGGCTGGCCGGCTATGCAAATTAAATTGGAGAACCCTCGTGGCCAGACGGCATCCACTTCTCTGTCGTAAAAATGAGTACGACAATGCGAGAACTCGCGGCCGACTCTCCACTATTATCGAGTGCTGCTTCTGTGGTGCTTGCAGAGAGGCTACCGCGCTGATTGGAGGGCTACCGGCGGTAAACACGCTCGATGACTCCACGGATGGACGGGTCGATGGCTCCGATGCTTCGGACGATCCTTTTGTCAGTATGGATTAACGGTGTGTGGATACTGTCCGAGGAGAGATCGATCGACTCGCTGGCCAGCTTTCGTGTGAAATGAAATTTTTGTTACAAAAGAGCCGCGCGATTGTTGTTTTGAATTGCCCGGTGTGTCCGGGCAAAGGTTCTCGAGGGTGTAATGTGTGTTATTCGTTTTTCGTCGGCCTGGACACGGTCCGTTGGACAAAGAACGGACCGGTTCGTATATAGGCCATGCTGCTTAATTTTGTGGCCTGCATTGCTTGTTCCAGTTGGATTGTCCAAGTATCGGAGGGTCAACGATAGCACTGTAAACTAAACCGCGACAGCTATTCGACTATTAACGGCGATTTTAATTGGCATAAGTTATCGAAATTTACAAATTAAACTTCCCTTTTCGTTTCTATAACTATCAAAATGTTGACGGTTAACTCTTAGCAAATTTTCTTTCACTAAACTTGTAATATTTTTAAATAGGATGTTACTAATATTGGTTAAATAAAGGATACTTTCAGTTATTATCAATTTTATTCTTCGTTTTATTATACTCCTCTTTATGTGGTCAAATGTTGCACATCAGAAAGAAAATACTATTATATTTTGATTAAATTCAATCAAACACGATCTTGCATATTATTGCATGATTATATACATATAGTACGAATAAAATCCTCGAAGAGAAGTTATACAGCAATGATTCTTAAAATGAACTCCCAACTGGGGGGCCCCCTTAGAGCCAGCGAAGCGTGAAAGACGACAAAAAACACGATACGAGCTGTATAGAATACGTTTTTTTTCATACCAGTCGGCGAAAGATAAAGGCAAATCCGAGACTCAACGATATCACTGTATACAAACATCTGATGGTGTCGAATTTCGCCTCCACAGTTCGTAAAATGAACACGTCAACTCCAGAGCGACGTTCATTTTAAGAACCATTACTATATAGTAGCCCGAACATCGAGAAACAATCGTATTACCTCCACCGTATTTAATACAAAATTTCTCCCTGTCCAAAGATAAAATACTTCTGAAAATGTCTTGTTTACGACATCGACTCCTAAGCCGAGGAAAATATACTTCCTACTTTATGCGAAACACGACTCGCGATTAAATTACTTCCATACTATCGACCCTATAGACGGGCAGAATGAAAAAAGGAGAATACCAGTTTTTAATTTAAACTTAATTTAAAGTTACAAACTTCGCGACTAATTACATAACGCCACGAGG